>NC_090647.1:232858446-233090946 GCF_040937935.1 Hyperolius riggenbachi
AGCTAAAAAAGCAAACGTACAGTGCACGCTAGTTAGGGCACTTGTACTAGCGGCCAATATTTTAAATAGTCCGCTTGGGATACAAGTAAACTTTTGAACTCGTGGTCTATAAATCCCTTTTAAAAATACGCGTCTCCGCTATATGCGCAACGTGAATTAAAGGGCTACATAATATATGACTTTAAAAACACTTGGGGAGCTCTATTCTAAACTCTGAAAAGGGTATTACTATTATTATAGATCCAGTGGGCATCTAGCTCGAGGGAATAGGACCTCACAGGGACCACTACGCAGTGGTTACACTGCATTAGCTTAGTCAATCATAATAAACCAGAACCATTATTATCAAAGTCGTATATCACTCTCACTAGTACATATCATATCGATCTATGAAAAATATATAGGAAGATTTTATCTCCATCAAGTATTTCAGCATTTCAACCCAATTACACAACTAAACATAATGCTAGTTACATATGGTGAATTTCATGGCATGTTGCCTCATGAATCTAGCATACAGGAGAGTTCAATTTTCTCGTGAAGGCCTAGCGGGCCCATCGCATCAGTCTTCAAAATTAATCTTGTCTCTCTCCTCAACAATAAACGTTCCCTATCCCCTCCCCTCGAAGGGATCTCTTGTTTATTTAGGGCTAAAAACCGTAGGTTAAATCTTTCAAATGGATGTTCATTCCTCATATGCTCAATAAGTCGGGTACAGCCCCTTCCCAATTTTATCGAACTCATATGTTCTCCAAATCTTATTTTCAAAGGTCTGGTGGTCTGTCCTATATAAAATCTATCACAGGGGCATATCAATACATAGACAACAAAGTCTGTCTGACAGGTAAAAAATCCCCTTATTTGTATCAATTCCTTGCCCACCCTTACATTCCTTTGAATTATCAGTTTTCTACACAACTTACAGTGTCCACATCAGCCAATCCTTGTTCTTGGGGGAGACGAACCCACTGCTAGTTAGTAAATTACCCAAGGTTGGGGCTCGTCTGAAAGCCACCCTAGGGGTTCCGCATAAAATCGGTGCCAATTCGGGATCTCTCCCGATCATGGACCAATTTGAATGTATGGCCTTCCTAATCCGGTCCGCCATAGACGAATAGTCAAACGTAAATGTTGTTCTCACGACATCTGTATTGTCTCTTTCCTTTGGTGTCAATAATGACCTCCTTGTCTGTTTCCAGGCTCGGAGTCTTGACCTCTTAAGCAGGTCCATATTGTAACCCCTCGTTTGGAACCTAGCTGTGAGCTCGTCTGCTTGAGTGCTGAAATCAATGTCCCTGCTGTTATTTCGCCTCAACCTCAAATATTGTCCATAAGGGATGGCTTCTATTACATGCCTAGGATGAAAGCTTTGCGCATGTAAAATCGAATTTGTAGCTGTATTCTTTCTGTAACCTTTGGTAATCAATTAGTCATCTTCCACCATTAATTTGACATCCAAAAATGTCACCTTACGATCACTGATCTCCGAGGTGAATTGCATATTTACTTCATTAACATTTATGTACTGCATAAACTCAACAAATTCATTTTCAGTTCCCGACCACACCACCAGGACATCGTCCACATACCTGGACCAACGCCTGACGTGTCTCCTGAATGGATTTGATTCAGAGAGCACGGCAGACTCCTCCCACGCCCCCAGGAAGAGGTTAGCGTAGGAGCATGCCACGGGGGTCCCCATAGCCGTCCCCGACACCTGATGGTACCAGCTGCGGTCAAACAGAAAGGCATTGTGCGTCAACACAAAATTGAGACATTCAAGAATATATTCCACAAAATTCACATCCTTATTAGTGCGCAGGAGATACTGTCTAACCACAGCTATTCCCACGTCGTGCGGGATCCTACTGTACAGACTGACCACATCAATCGTGGCCAGTCTGTCTCCGGGGACCCACGTGGCATGCTCCACCATCCTAAGTACCTCAAGGGTATCTCTGAGGTAAGATGGCACCCCCTCCAACAGGGGGCATAGGAGGTGGTCCAGGTATCTGGACAATCTCTCCGTGAGGGACCCACAGCCAGAGACTATGGGCCGTCCCGGCGGTGAAGTCAGGGACTTGTGGAGTTTGGGTATATGATACCACACTGGTCGCCGTGGAAAAAGGGGGAGCAAGTCTACGGCTAATTTTTGCGAAAGAAAACCTGATTCCACCCCCTTTCGTAAGAGGGTGCGAAGTTTATTCTACCGTGAGGTGGGGTCAGAAGGCATGGGGTGATAAATTTCTTTGTCATTTTATTGTCTCATGGCTTCAGCGTGCACTGTACGTTTGCTTTTTTAGCTTTGCCTGGATACTATGGTAACGTAGCTCTTTGTCCTTATTGGTTGGTCTGATAGTGAAGGCGGACTTTGAATCTCTGCCTCCCATCCCTTTGTATGGCTTCCTCGTACTTCTGCGCATCATATCTCAGCACGGAGGAAGTGATGTGACCGGAAGGGGCAAAGCCTAGTGTCCCATCTTAACTCTGTAAACACACAGCCTCCATTGTTAGTGGCTCGCAGCGTGACCAAGCGTCAAGAGACGCGAAACGGCCGTCGCTTAGCCACTCTATCGCCCACCACCCACCTCCACCGGGATGACCCACTACTTTGAAGATATGTAAGATTTATTATGCACTTCTGATATGCTGTTTCGCCACTGTGATATAACAAGATTCAGCCATTTGGCCATGTTGTCACGAGATTTGTAATAAATCTGAGGACGGAAGGTGCACGCCTCTAGGATCTTTTTGTTACCTTTAAATTAACTTTCTTCTTGCTTACTTATGCGGAGCACACGTCTGTGACCTAGGCAATGAAGTGTATATAGTGGATCTCCAAGGTCTGAGCAGCAACCATTAAGAGCAGTCTATATGCCACACTTTTTCTATATCTTGATTCATTGGATGTATTACAGATATATACCAGTCTGGACAAAGCTTTTCCTGGTTAAATACTGATAGAATGACCTCTTTCAGTCTAAAGAACAGAATGATGCAATCCAAACACCACCACCACTACGAGTCCTACCCAAAAAAGTGTAAAAAATGACAACCTTAACCACTATCTGACTGCAAGTAGTTTTAAAACGTCCAGTTTGCCCCTGTTAGCGGACAAATGGATGTTTTAAAAAGTTGTCCGCCACCGTCGTCACCATGCATGTGTGCTTCATCCATATGTACCCGCCAGAATAGACACATCTATGATTGGTGAAGGGGAACAGGTGTCCCCTGAGCCAATAAAAGTGCCTGTAAGAGAAAGATCATGGCTTCATTGAGAAGCCAATAATTTTGCCTGTAACAACACTGTCTGTGTGCTTTGAATTCTGTTTCAAGCACACAGAATAGTGTGTGTGGGGACATCTAGTGGTACAAAATACACATTTTACACCTTATACATTAAATAAATATAAAACAAAATAAATGAATCCCTTCTACCTTCTCCCCAATTAGTTAAAAAACACATCTGCTGTTTTACTATGTATGTAATGAGGGTATATTACTGTTATTTTTGCAAATAAGGTTGGTATCGGCATGGAGGGGGGGGGGTCCACACTACTACAGCCATCTAGTCAAAGGAACCTCAACTTCTTTGCCTCTGTTCTGTAGAAAAGAGATTCACTGCTTTTCTCGCTTTGCCTTCTCTTTTTATTGTACAGTAAAGCACCTGGACTCTGATTCTTTAAATACAATAAAAAAGTTGGATTTGGAGGCAAAAGCCTTTGTGTATGTTCGCTGAGCTAAGCTTTAGCTACCATATTAAAATGCCACATTTGCATGGAGTGAATCCATGACCAGAACTTAGTAGAAAATGATTGCTTAAATGCAGCAAAACAAAAGAAGATCTGTGTCTAAATGTCAAAAGTGTGTGTGTAAACTGAAGGAGTATGTAGGCTCTTCTGATAGTGCGCCAACATAATACTGAATAAACCGGATGCTAAATTGGAGAAGACAAAGCTTTTAAATTGTGAAAGCGTTTGCTTTGACCCAGTAGGTGGCGCACTTCTACTGTTGAAATAAATCTATCAATTCTTTTTTCCTGTCATGAGCCTGGGAAAGCACAATGCAATTCAGTACCACTAATCCAAGCAGGACTATAGGATGGCTTTTGTGACTCACAGGCTGAAGTCAGATTGAGAATTATATGCAAGACAAAATCAAGTTGAGAATGCTGAAGATCATTAACATTTTCATCTAAGTAGGTGGGAATAATTTAGCCTTTTGATGTTTTTTTTCTAGTAACAGAAATCTAATTATAGTAAATGATGTGGCTGCAGAAAGGGCACAGTTTAATAGAAGAAATGTGTGCCATTTCCTATAAAAGCCAAATGTAAAGCGTCTTGTCCTTCTTTAACAAGCATTCACTTTGAAAACACACAAGGTGAAAAAAATAGCACTCACTGTAATGAATATTACATCATTACCTGTATGTTGTACACTACAGTACAAGAGAGCAGTATAATCATTCTACATTGTACAGTTCATTTTTCACTACCATGTTTAACCACTTGATGACCCACCCTTTACCCCCCCTTAAGGACCAGCGTGGTTTTTAGTGATCTGTGCTGGGTAGGCTCTACAGCCCCCAGCACAGATCAGGGTGCAGGCAGAGAGATCAGATTGCCCCCCTTTTTTCCCCCCTATGGGGATGATGTGCAGGGGGGGTCTGATCTCTTCTGCCTGCGTGTGGCTGGCGGGGGGGGGGGGGGGCACCTCAAAGCCCCCCTCCGCGGCGAAATTCCCCCCTCCCTCTCCTACCTGCTCCCCCCCCCCCCCCCGGTGATCGAGGCTGCACAGGACGCTATCCGTCCTGTGCAGCCAGTGACAGGACGTCCCCTGTCACATGGCGGCGATCCCCGGCCGCTGATTGGCCGGGGATCGCAGATCTGCCTTACGGCGCTGCTGCGTAGCAGCGCCGTACAAATGTAAACAAAGCGGATTATTTCCGCTTGTGTTTACATTTAGCCTGCGAGCCGCCATCGGCGGCCCGCAGGCTATTCACGGAGCCCCCCGCCGTGATTTGACAGGAAGCAGCCGCTCGCGCGAGCGGCTGCTTCCTGATTAATCAGCCTGCAGCTGGCGACGCAGTACTGCGCCGCTGGTCCTGCAGCTGCCACTTTGCCGACGCACGGTATAAGCGTGCGGTCAGCAAGTGGTTAAAGAGGAACTGTCACGAAAATCTTAAAATTTAAAATACATACAAATAGGAAGTTCATTTTTCCCAGAGTAAAATGAGCCATAAATTACATTTCTCCTATGTTGCTGTCACTTACTCACAGTAAGTAGTAGAAATCTGACACAGAGGCATGTTCTCTGCCCAATGACTTGCCTCTGTGTCCTTCTGGTACCGCTGCCTGTCCCCCCTGAAAGCTAGTGACAGGCTAGCGACAAGTGCCACGTGCCAAGGGCCACGTGCCAAGGGCCGAGTAACAGTCAGACAGCAGAGGAGAAGACACTAGTGCACACTAACTGTCACACTGCCACTGCTCACAGCACAGCAGTTCTGTAGAAAGCTAACACAGTAGTACTACTACTCTAACAACTACTAGCACACCGACTGCAGTACTACAGTACTAACTACACAATAACACAGTAATCCTATCCCCTAATCCCTAACCTATACCTAAGGCTAATAGCTGGCCAGCAGGCAGTAGCTGGCCTAGTCTGTGCACTGCACACACACAGACACATAGCAGCTGCCTGCAGCACACACTCTGACTGTCACACAAATTACATCAAGCTGATTAATGATTTAACAATAGTGTAGTGATAGTGAAGGGGTTAATAACTGAACAGCTTTCGGCTTATCACTGCTAGGCAAGCAGCACTGGAGCACACACTCTGACTGTCATACAATGACATCAATCAAGCTAATTAACGATTTAACAATAGTGTAGTGATAGTAGTGAAGGGGTTAATCACTGAACAGCTTTAGGTTTATACAGCCCTTGGTAGGCCACCAGCACTGGAGCATGTCTCTCAGTGAGCATTCAGCAAACTAAGACGATTTGTCTCATCATGGCAGCCCTCCTTATTATACAGGGGGGCAGGCCAGTGTTCCTTTATTGTGATTGGGTGCCAGGGTTTAGGCTGGGAGCCCTCTGATTGGTTCAATGAGGTCAGGTGGGGCTGGCCAGGGTTCCCCTCTGTATTTGGTTGCTAGGGCTTCTGCTGGGAGCCCTCTGATTGGCTCCAGGACGTCATCTCCTTAGTTACAGTATTTCAGATCCGGATATTCGCAATATCCGCTGATATCCAGGTTATGCGGCCAAATATCCGCAGATAGCTAGCCGGATTTTTTTAGAAATCCGGATTCCGAATCGGATAGCGTAAAGAAGTTTGAATATCTGGGTTACCCGGATATCCGGAATCCTGATGAGCAGCATTGTTTACTAGTTATACATTGCCCTGCATTGCTCATTATTTTAATTTAAATACCTACATGGGTTTCGACTAGTCAATTATGCACCTCTGATGAAAGCTAATTAGTCGAAACCAGGGTAGGGTATTTAATATGTATGTTATGGGCAGAACCCGAAGTTTGGCCACTTCGCGTTGTGGCTGTCCACTTCGGGTTCTGGCCGGTCAATGTGCGAAGTGGCCACGGTACTGCGGCCAATGTCCAAAATGAGCCGAAACCTGGTGGCTCCGATCATTTTCCCCGGCGCTGGCTTCGTCCCTTGTCTCCCTGCTATCGGCTTCTGACAGCCGGGGACACATGCGCCCCCCAAGAGTCGTTCGTGGCTGCAGGAAGTCAGAGGCAGGAAAGCAGGAATTAGTTTGTCCCTGCAGAGCGGGGCTGACAGAAGCAATGTCTGCAGTGTTCCCCACTCTGCTTTCCTGCAGCCACGAACGACTCGGGGGAGGGGGACTCGTGTGTCTCCGGCTGACTGAAAGCCGATAGCAGGGAGGTGGGTGGTGGAGCAGCGCCGGGGAAAAGGATTGGAGCCACCAGGATTCGGCTCATTTCGGACATTGGCCGCAGCGCCGTGGCCACTTCGCACATTGAGCGGCCAGAACCCGAAGTGGCCAGCCACAACGCAAAGTGGCCAAACTTCGGGTTCTGGCCTTAACATGTATAAGGTGATTGATCAAGATTTTATTCTATGCATATTATTTTAATAAAATGTCCCCTCTTCCTTGTTTTAATTGTTCTAAAAGTATCCCCTAATTCATATTAATAAAGGACTTATTCAACTTATATTTCCTGATGCTATTATGGTTTTTCTTACTTTTGCATGAAATTCTGTTTATGAGCAGCTGAACAGGGTATAATTAGACACAATCTTGAATTTTGTATTTATTCCATGGGTGGGCTGGATAGTGTTATGGTTGAGGGCTCTGCCTCTGACACAGGAGACCAGGGTTCAAATGTCGGCTCTGCCTGTTCAGTAAGCCAGCACCTATTCAGCAGGAGACCTTAGGCAAGTCTCCCTAACACTGCTACTGCCTATAGAGCGTGTCTTAGAGGCTGCAGCTCTGGCGCTTTGAGTCCGCCAGGAAAAAAAATGCTATATAAGTGTTTGTCTTTGACCTAAATAGTATATCTGGTATACTAACTAATAATATACAAGTGTCCTTGTGTCCTGTCCCTGTGTCAGTGCTTTTGTCCTGCACTGACAGCCGTTGGGACAGGACACAGGACAGGCAAGCAGGCCGGCCGAGCGGGCGGGCGTGCACGCGCACGTGGCAGTGACAGACCTAGAGCTTGTTTTTAAATGGGCTTAGGTTACTAATTATTTTAATAAAAGTATGAAGTTAAAAAAAAAAAAAAAGTCTGCACACATGTCTGGTTATTCCATAGATGAGCTACCCTTTGTGACTGGAGGAGTTCGGAAGTTATGTGAGAGATGAAGGATGGATAGGAAGCTTAGGAGGAGATGTCTAGTAACCAACTTGAGCCACAGACAGCATACCCTAGACAACATTGGATGCCAGGCGCAGTGGTTTTGATGTTATATATTAAAAGATTTACTGTATATATTCGAATATAAGTCAACCTTGTGTATAAGTCGACTCCAATATTCAACCCTCTTAAGCTGGATTTTTTTCTGTTGATTCCAGTATAAGTATACCCAGCAAAATTAATGACTGCACTTGGGAACCAGGAGGGGTTATTGACTGTACTGCTTAAATTATTGCAGCCATTAACCACTCCTGTCCCTTAGGTGCAGCCAATCACTCCTCCAGGCCCCCCAAGTGCTGCAATTATTCACTCCCCTTCCTGCAGCCCAGTATCCCCCCCCCCCCCACCAGCTCCTTCTTAATTATTGTGTCCAGTTTAGACCGGTTTTCTAAGCATTTCCTTTCCTCAAAGTATCACTTACCACAGGGTAAACTGCTGCAAAAGGAAATGTCACTAATTGTACATGCATTACTCAGTGTGCTCAGTGTTGCCCGTAACTCGTGTATAAGTCGACCCCTATACTTTTGTAAAGTGAATCAGATCTAAATTTCTAGACTTATACTTGAGTATATACAGTATACATACCTGGAGCTTCCTCCAGCCCCATCCGCACGGATCGCTCCCACACCGCCATCCTTAGTCTTTTCCGTCTTCTCAGTCTTTTGTACCTGGTCCCGCAACTTCGGCCAGTCTGCGCAAGCGCAGTGCGCTCTCTCCATCAGAGAATAGTAATGCGGATGCGCAGTACTAGTCTCCACTGGAGAGAGCGTACTGCACTTGCGCTGACTGGCCGCGGCTGGGCAAAGTTACGGGGCCCAGTACAGAAAACGGAGAAGACTGAGGACAATGGCATGGGAGCGATCCGTGCAGATGGGGCTGTAGGAAGCCACAGGTATGTATAAATCTTTTAATATTTTTTCTCTCTGGTTTTCTTTAAGGACCCCACCTCCACCGAACTTTGTGGTGGTAATGACCAGTTATAATTGTAATGGTGGGTTTATTGTAGCTGTGAGAGACAAAATAATAACAAAATAACCCTCATAAACCCAATGCCCCAAAGTCAGAGCTTGAGGTGGAATTTTTCTTTTAAGTGGAATAAAACTCTGATATAACATTTAATAAAAATATGCTTTCCTATTTTTTTTTATCATATTTGCTTTTTGTGCACAAGTGATATTGCCCATTTACAAAATACAAGTTCCCACAGTATAGTTTATCTGCTCAGAAAGCTGCCATTGCATTTTATTCAGTTGCTGCAATTCTATATTAAAATCTTCTAGTGAGCTCTTCTGAACTGTGTGAATGCTTACAGCAGAGAGAGAGAGAGAGAGAGAGAGAGAGAGAGAGAGAGAGAGAGAGAGAGAGAGCTCCTTTTCAGCCCAGCTAAGAATGTAGCAAACATAGGAATGTAAACAAAAGAGAATGTTATCTCCTCTTCTAATGCATATCATAAGCAAAAGGGGTTTTCTACTGCAGAGCAAAGTGCTGTGTTTAACTGTTTGAATGCTGTTCTGCTACAATTTTTTTTTTGTGATAGTACGTTTAATGTTTTAAGTAATCTTTTAGCGCAAAGAAGAAATGCTGAGCTTCAGACCACTGTAAATATGACCTTTCCATAAATGTGAAGTTGCCTAAAAGATTTCAGAGCAGCATACCATACCTTGGTAAAAGGGAATTCCAGAGAACATGAAAAAGGAAGTTACGGAAATGTATTAGTTACAAAAAGGTTAGGGCCTGTTTCCACTACATGCAGATTTTAGTTGCAGAAAAACTGACTCCAATGAATGTCTATGGGCCTGTTTCCACTAAACGCAATTTCTCTGATGCAGATTTACCATAGGCATTCATTGGAGTAAATTTTTCTGCATCCAGAATCCGCGTGTAGTGGAAACAGGCCCTTAGCCATTGTGAGAGCCATAGTCTTCAAATGAGGAAAACAGGGAACAGTGGTAAATCTGCTCACAAGTAGACTTCATAGAAACATTACTTCCTGAATACTAAGAAAACGAATCTGGCAATTCACAGAAGAACCCAGACAAATGCCTAAACAACTTCAGGTATCTCTCAAACTAAATTAATGCCATGCTTCATGGCTTTACCATTAGTAAGACACTGGCCTCAAATGGTATCTATGGGAGAACTGCAAGGCAAAAGGCATTGCTTAACATGAAGAAGGCAAAAATGTCTCGTCTAACATTTTACTAAGAACCCTTGATTACCTAAAAACTTTTCATGAAATGGTCTGTGCACTAAGTTAAAATTAAAACTTTTTGGAAGACTACTCTCATTACATAAACATAGTTTACCTCAGTAGAAACACAATGCCCACAGTTAAACATGGTGGTAGTAGTATGATGATGTTAGGATTCTTTGCTGTTTCAGGGTCTGGGAGAGCTGTAATCATTTTGAGAAACTTTTTTTTTTTTATCAGAAGGAACATAATGAGAATGTCGACTTAACAGTCCAGAGCCAAAGCTCAAGCACAATTAGGCCAAGCAAGTCTATTTTTCAATGGTTGAAAAACACAAAAATAAGGTTTTTCAGAGTTCTGAACTTGAACCCCATTGAGATATTGTGGTGGGACCTTAAAATGAACAGTTCATAGATGAAAACCCTTAGCTGCGGACTGATGGACTGTTTCAGAACCAGCAGCTGCAATCAAACCTGTTTAGTAACAAAGTATTACTTTTAATTATTCACATACCGTATGTGCGAATGATGTTGGTGAACTCTTTACTCTAAATAAATATAATTATTGTGTTTACTCAGAATGACTTTTTGGGGTTATACTTTTTTTGAAGATCAAAAGCAATTAACTGCTAGCAATGATCAAAAATAGAGGAAATCAGGAAGAAGACAAATGCACACATACGTCTGAATTACATGTGCATTTCTTGGAACACAACCATGGCGTAAATTGAGAACCCCATGTAGGGATTTTCTGATTCAGTGAAGCTTGTACACTAATGAACACTTTGGTTCTTTGGTTACACTATTCAGATTAACATTTTCCGCAGATTAATCTGAGCAGCATGTGGGAACTGGTAGGTAGCTCTTTGTAGACGGTTGCTCATGTTTTAGCTTTACCATAATTACTTTTCTGTTACAATTGGCCAAATGGGTTATTTAAAATTTATCATAAAGCCAGATTCACATGTAAGGGGACCTGTTTCTGTTTTGAAATGCACACAGCTCCATATCTTTATCTAGAATACATTCACAACCCTAAGGGCATAGCTGAAAATCAAAGGGACTCATAGCAAAAGTTTGATATGGCTTCAACTCAAGGAAAAAAGAAAGCGCAAAACTCTACACTCTTTGACCATGCATATCCTTATAGGACACAGTGTCCCATATATAATTAAGTTTTCTATCTAGGAGATTTTTTTTATCTTCTGTTTAAAATAATTTTTCAGCATTTTGCAGTTGAAAAAGTACTAAAAGGTAAGTGGTAATACAATTTACTGGATTGCGCACGTCACTCCTTTACAAACACATGCGAGAAGAAAGACTGTACATCACGTAATGCTCAGGGGCGTAGCAATAGGGGTTGCAGAGGTAGCGACCGCATCGGGGCCCTTGGGCCAGAGGGGCCCCGAAGGGCCCTCCCCTAACTACAGTATTAGCTCTCTGTTGGTCCTGTGCCCATAATAATGACTTCAATAGATACTTTGAATACTGGTAATCCTTAAGAAACTGTTTCCAGGGCCGGATTTGTGGGCAGGCCAAATAGGCCCGGGACTAGGGCGGGGCTTGAGCCGGGGCGGTGTTGCAGCTGACAGATCAGCTGTTCCATAATTACCTATCTGTGCAGGGACGAGACGCCCTGCTGCTGCTCGTCTCTCTCATGTATACTGTGTGCTCTGACCCGGCCCCTCCCCTCTGACACTGGGTAGAGAGGCAGAGCGGAAGATTTGAAGATCAAGCTAGATCCCGACCACACTATCAGACACTCAGTCATTGCCACTCTGCTGGCAGCTGCACTCTGTCTCCTCAGAGACAATCCTCCTCCTTCACCACCAGTAAACGAGTCATTGAGGCAGACAGACCTGCTACCCACCCGCCGGCCGCCCTGCATTAGAGTTAAAGATAGCAGCAAGGGGCCGCAGGTAGGCTGCATGGTCGCATCTGGGACGTAAGTCAGCCAGCAGTTAATGATAAAATATCCTGGCAGGGCGCTGTGCTGCCTGCAGGTGAGCAATGATCCTTCCCAGGAGCCAGCCTGAGCCTGCAGGCAACTTCTACATGACAAGTGTTGCCTGGCTGGCTGCAGCTTAGCTCACAGAGTCGCCCGACATGCCCCGCCCACTTCCTCTACTTTCCGGCTGTTTCTGTGATGTTGTCTTACTGCCGGGAGACTCTGCAGGGTGCTGGTGAAAGAAGCATTTGATTATGCAAGAGGGAGTGTGACACCTACAAGTTACAAGTAAGGAAACAATAATGATTGCAATTTAGATAAGGTGGCTTGCCTTTTGTTCGCCAATGCTCTGTCTCAGTGTGCCTGCATCATTAATCTCAGACAGTCACTTCACTCTCTTGTGACAAGTGAAACGTATTTTCCTCTTTTTTTTTTCTTTTTTTTCCCCACTTTCTTTTCTGTCACACTTTCCCTTTCTTTTCCTCTCCTCCCTCTGCCATCCCGTTCCCTGTCTTTTCCTCTCCCATCCCATGCTCCCTGTCTTCCCCACCCTCTCCCATCCCGTTTCCTGTCTTTTCCTCTTCCATCCCATGCTCCCTGTCTCCCCTCCCCCCCTCTCCCATCCTGT
Source organism: Hyperolius riggenbachi (assembly GCF_040937935.1). Lineage (NCBI taxonomy): Eukaryota > Metazoa > Chordata > Amphibia > Anura > Hyperoliidae > Hyperolius > Hyperolius riggenbachi. The sequence goes on from NC_090647.1 coordinate 232,871,119, forward strand.
GTTCCGTGTCTTTTCCTCTCCCATGCTCCCTGTCTTTTCATCCACCTCTTCTCCCATCTCATGTTCCCTGTCTTTTCTTCTCCTCCTCTCCTATTCTGTGTCCCTGTCTTTTCACCCCCCTCTCTCCCATCTTGTTCTTTCTCTTCCACTCACTTGTACTGGTAATATGGTATTGTGTGTGCAGGCACACACAGGTTTTTTTTTTTTTTGGGGGGGGGGGGGGGGCGTGGTGGTTAACAGTTGGCCTAGGGTGGTAAAAAGTAGAAATCCGGCCCTGACTGTTTCCCATGCTTTTCTTGCACCTCGGACACTGTAGTTGCCATTGGCAGGTTTTGGTGCGCCGTATCAATTGTTATGTATAGAGTGCTTGGGGGGGCCCCATTGTCAAACTTGCACCGGGGCCCACAGCTCCTTAGCTACGCCACTGGTAATGCTGCTAATTCACAGTTAGTGCATTCCACCCAATGCAAGTGAATCATACGTGCTGCAAATGTTGGCTCCAGACTCCTATTTCTAGTATGCTCACCGATTGCAGGCCACCTCAGAATCAGGTGGATCTAGTGTTCAATCAAATAACCTTACTGGCACTGTAGTTGCAAGCACATCAGGTCACCAACAGCGGGGTCTGCCAGGCCTCCCTCCAGGTTTGTTATTGGAATACGGCCAGGGCCGGATTTGTACTTTTTACCACCCAAGGCCAATTATACCGTCTGTATGGTTGTTATCTCCGTGTGCCCCAATGAGAATTCTACTTACATCATTGGATGTCATAGACAATAACTATTTCAGTAATACGCATATAAATTATAAGTTATATTTTCCTTAAGAACTTTTACGTTATGTTTGCCATCTCATTAATGATGGACCCATTGTGCCACCATGTGAGTTAGGCTGAAGTGTACCTGTAGGATAGAGCTAACAGGTCTTGCAGGGAAGACACAAGTACAGGACAGAGAGTTCAAAGGTTAAAGCTGTCCTTGTAGATAGGGATGGCTGCATGGAACAGCTTTACTGTCCCTCACTGAGCCGCCCCTAAATTTCTGGTGCCCTAGGCCATGGCCTATGTGGCCTTGCCAGAAATCCAGCCCTGAATACGGCATCCTATGCCCCCCTTTCCGTGGACCACGGCTCTGCTCACTTCAAACTGGTTCCTGGATTACGTCAGATGCACTGGCTCCACTCTTATAGAAATGGTTTTACACTATGTTTGGTTTTATTTACATTTTATGGCAAATATATGGAACAAGTGTTAGTACGAACCCACAGGCTTCTTTGAGCTTTGAATCTTTAGTAACCTTTTATTGAACTTGGTGTTACAATAGGTTGCGCAGCCTTGTGTTTTGAATACTAAAAAGTTCTATCAGAATTATTTTGGGTGGTCACTTTTTCGCACTAATAAAACCCCTATTGTGTGATCAGGGCCGGCGCTACCATAGAGGCAAAGGAGGCAATTGCCCCAGGGCCTCAGAGCCTGTAGGGGCCCACAGTGGCTACAAGAAGAAACATTTTTCAAAAAGACCTTATAGTTTTTGAGAAAATCCATTTTAACGTTTCAAAGGGAAAAAATACACATTTGAAAACCCGCCAACTTTAACGGTTAATAGCAAATCCACCTTAAATGCTAGAAACCCTAAATTTGCAGGATATGTTAAGGGGATTATTGGGAATAAGACGAAAAAACAATTTTTCAAAAAGACTGTATAGTTTTTGAGAAAATCGATTTTAAAGTTTCTAAGGAAAAAAGTATACTTTTTAATGCCGTAAATGTCACTTTTAGTAGCAAACCTAATGGTAGTGTAATTTTACATGTATCAAAAGAAAGAGCATCAAAAGAAAGAGCAATTAATTTCCTGACGGGGCTCCGCAGCCGCAGAGCTTTGGCCAGGGATCGCTATACAGCCGCAATATGGCTGTATGAAGATCCCTGGCATTTTTTCCTATTTTCCCCCCAAAAAATTTATGTTTAGAGTGTGCAAATTTTTTTAAAAAAAATTATGTGGGGTCCCCCCTCCTGAAACTTTTTAACCCCTTGTCCCCATGCAGGCTCGGATAGCCAGAATGTGGAGCTCCGACTGATTGGGGCTTCACACCCTGACTATACCAGCTGCAAAAAAGGTCCCTTAATGCCGATTTTTGTTCCAGGGTATTTGTTGGGGGGCCCCCAGGTTTATTTTACCCTGGGGCCCCATTGTTGCTAAAACCGGCCCGGTGTGTGATGCACCCTTCTTTAAATAAAATCTCAATTTAAACTGGGCACCCTATAAAGCCCAACCCTTATTGGTGATCAGCATATACAACATATAGCTCTTACTTCCAATAGTGGTCTATGTGCCATCCAAAAATACCCAATTTATGTTGGTCATCAATGTACTCAGGAAAACCACCCACTTTTGCATTTAGCTCTCCCGGTTGGTAGTGTGTATTGATACCCCTCTGATTAACATTGGTAAGCGTATTTTTATTGCAAACCATGAAAGCAGGAAGAATTTTCTCAGCACAGTCTAATTTCTTGCACTGAACAATCCAAAACAGATTACACAAAGTGAAACCACCAGGAAATTCTTAAATGGTGGGACTGCCTCGGTTTCAGATCAGCTGGGTTAGAAGACTCTTGTCTGGTGCAGAGCTTTGCAACAAAAAATGAGCTTGGAGATCACAGCTGGAGTGAAGTGGAGAAGGTTAGGATAAGTTGGCTTTCGACCACCACAGATTTGGGGTGCCTAGTGGCATAGTTATGACTGCCCTCTTTATCATGCAGCTATCTTTAGACATTTCTGAATTTTAGCCTCCATATTCCGCACACATCTAAAGTTTTTTCTGCAAAACTTAATTTAAATGCCGCAAATGTCTTTAGGTATTTGTGAATGTTTGCATCCATAAGTTGCGGACATCTAAAGGCATATCTTTGGTAGTAGTAGTTTTGGTGAAGAAACGTCTTTAGACGTCCGTGACATATGGAGGCAAGCTTTCAGAAATGCCTACAGACCAGTATGCCAGAATAGCTGGCACAGCCATATAGCTTTTTAAAAAATATTTGTGGCAGTCTAAGGGTTAATGTACATTTCTGTAGATATATTTATGTTAATTATTTTGGTCTATATTGCACTCTGTACAGCCCTACCGAAGATGATGGTGCCATCTATAGTACAGTACAGGAAAATGCATTCAAGAAGCTAGTTATATATAGTTGTGTCACATTTTAAACTCCCAGAGCCAGAGTTACATGAATGAGACACAGTCCAGCGTGTTTTCTGGGCAGTGGCCACATGGTGACTGCAGGCACATCATTTCCAAGCTGCTTCTAATCATTTTGAATGAAATCCACATGATGCATACACATTTAGGCAGTTTGAGATGCCAGCTATATTATGGGCACATCCAGACCTATTTCTTCTGCCGTCAATATTCAGAATCATATGGGAGCTATGCATTATGCAGATCCCATTCAGAAAGGGCTTGTTGCTGGTAGTTTATCCATCTCCGCAGTCATTCCAAATACACTGCAGAAACACATACATGTTAAAGCACAAATACTGAAACCTGCCATAATATATTCAGAAATTGTAGAACGCTCTTCAAAGCCCTAATTTGGGGATAACAGGTTTAATTAATGATAATTACAGGAAATGGTTTTATTATTATTGCTTTCACCAGGGAGAGCAATAGGGACCTGCATGAACCACATTCATCACGTGTCACGTGACTTGAGAGGCGTGGTCCTAGCTGACAGCTGTAGAAATTAGCAGCCTCTAGGATATGGTCAACGAGACAATCTAAAAAAGATGAATTGGTGTGGCGGTGTTTTAAATGTTTATATAAAAAGATAGAAAAAAAAATTGTATATTGGTGGATTAGCAGTTACAGCATAAAGCAATGTACTCAATTCAAATATCACTTTGCAATTCTGTAGAGTGCAGTATTCTGGTTGTTCTTTTTTTTATAATTTTAGTAGTGATTAGCGTCCGGATTCTGCGGAATTCCAATTTAGACCAAAATTTTAGGGCAATCACAAGACTCGGAAGCATTGGGCCAATCAGAGAATCAATATTGTACCGCAGATATCTGATTACTGCAGCATTTTTAGGCTAATCAGAAGACTTCAGAAGTATTAGGACAAACACAGAATGCAGAAGTTGACAGCGGTTGCTGATCAAGCTCAGATTCCGCATCATAGTGAACACCCGCAAAAAATAGCGGTTTCCACAACATTATTTTATTTTCACATTTAACTACGGTAACTTCATTGACAAAAATTCTGATTTCTGTGGAAATTGCAAAAACACTTATCAGTAAGTGGAAATTTGCCGGAATCGCAAATCTGCATTTCCAACCATGCCTTTTTTGTTGTATTATACATTTTTATAATGAATTTCTTTGAAAATGAAATGCAGGTTTTTTTTCTTTTTAATCAAATATAAAAGAAGCTGTTTTATTAATGCAAGCTATAGGGGATTATCACTTTCACCCCTGCAAGAGTTGTGAGCAAAACACCTGAGTTTCTATTTAAACTCACTCCATAATTCACTGTTTTGAGCAGTATTTCAAAGCAGATTAAAAGCAAGAGAAAAAAAAAACATTATTTAAATATACATTGCATTTACTGTTATAAAAATGTGGATCCTTTTATATGACTTTTTGAATTCTACTTTAAGGCTGGTTTCACAGTGGGACGTTCCCACGTTACAGCAGCCAGTAACGCAGCCTAACTCACAGCACTGTAAAATCAATTGTGCTGTTTACAGTGCACACGTTGCTTTAGATAGTAACGCAGCACGTTTAAACAAAGTGCTGCATGCTGTACTTCATACTGGTTTAAGCAGCGTTAGACTGCTTGCACATGCTCAGTAAGGTTGGAGGAGGAGGTCTCCCATCCTCCTCCACAGCGAGCCACATGGCTAATTAATATTCACTGCACTGCAGAGACTCGTGGTAGGACTGTAGTGTTGTCCGGATCATGAACGAATCGTTCATTTGATCCGGATCTTTTTTGTGAGTCGAATCATCCGGAGCATCACAATGAAAGATTCGGTTCACAGTGGATGTCTGTCTGGAAGAAACAGGAACATACAGAATGTACAGTGCAGGGAAAGTCCTGTCCTGCTAGTCACTTCACCCAGTCTGCTTCCCTAGTAAAATGTTTCAAATGATTCGGTTCAAAGATCCGGATCTTTCCAATGATCCGATTCAAATGATCTGAATCCTTAAAAAGATCTGGACTGCCTATCACTAACCTGGAGCAGCTGCTTTGAGAGCTGCATAACGCAGCTCAATCTGACGTCCAACTTCAACACCACCATACGTTGCGTTAGGGGAGCGTTATGCGACCATAACGTCCCCTAAAACACAACATCTTGGTGTGAAAGTAGCCTAAAAGGAGCCTGAAAGTAAGAGACCTATGGAGGATGTCATATTTATTTATTTTATACCAGTACTAGTTGCCTGATCTTTCTGGTCAGTAATGTCTGAATCACACACCTGAAACAAGCATACAGCTAATCAAGTCAGAAACACCTGATCTGCATGCTTGTCCAGGGTCTATGGCTAAAAGTAATGGAAGCAGTGGATCAGCAGGACAGCCAGGCATTGTTTTGGGGCCGGGGGGGAGGGAGGGGTGTCTAATGGGTTTAATGTGTTCACTGCTGGAATCACTTGGCGCTCAGGTAGGTGGATGATTTATTTATTAATTAGGGGTGACATACAGAAATAAGACAATACGGGAATACAAGAAAAAAACATCCCATACAGCACAGAATGAGTACAAGGTAATGCTTAGTAAGTCACAGGATGGGAGCATGGGGATTAGGCAAGTTAGGTTCACTCAGATGCATAGCATTGCTGCACAGTAATGGAGGTGCATGATCGGGTAGGACACACAAGGAGGAGGACCCTGCTGAAGCCTTGCAATCTAGAGGGAGAGGTAAGGACACGAAAGGTAGGAGACCAGAGTTCAGCTGTGAGTTTAGAGCACTTGTGAGGGGTAGTAGGCCAGAGTGAAAAGGTGAGTTTTGAGGGCCTTCTTGAAGATGTTGAAGGAGAGGGCTGCCCTAATACTTAGAGGTAGGAAGTTCCATAGTGTTGGAGCAGCTCTTGAGAAGTCTTGGAGGTGTGCATAGGACTGGGTGATGGGGGGGGGGGGGCACAGTCGAAGTTTATTGGAGGAGCAGAGTGAGCGGCTAGGTTTGTACCCGAGTAAGATCAGAAATGTAGGTTGAACAGGTTTTGTGGACAGATTTGTAGGTCAGACACAGCATCTTGAATCTGATTCTGGACTAGATAGGAAGCCAGTGGAGGGATTCACAAACGGGAACCGCCATGGTGGACGATAGGAGGAGTGGATAATTGTGGCTGCCGCATTCATGATGAACTGCAGCGGGGCAATTCAGGTCATAGGGAGACCAGATAGAAGAGCATTGCAGTAGTCAAGGCGAGAAATTATGAGGGCATGGATGAGGAGTTTGGTGGTGGCAGAGGTTAGGAAAGGGCGGATCTTGCAGATGTTACGGAGGTGGAAGTTGCAGGACTTTGTGACGTTTTGGATGTGGGGAGGGAAGGAGAGTGAGGAGTCCAGGGTGACACCCAGACAGCGGGCTTGAGAAGTAGGGAGAATGGTAGTGTGGTTAACAGTGACATTCACATCTGGGTGGTTCAGGGTTGGTCAAGGTGGGAAGATTGTAAATTCAGTTTTGTCCAGATTTAGTTTCAGGAACCTAGCGGACATCCAGGAGGAGATGGCTGATAGGCAGGATGAGACCTTGTGGTGGATAGGTCAGGGGTGTGGAGGTAGATCTGGGTGTTATCTGCATACAGATGATGGTTAAAACCCATGGAGGAGATAGCCTTACCAATGGAGGATGTGTATAGGGTGAACAGTAGGGGGCCAAGGACAGAGCCTTGGGGGCCTCCCACCGAGAGGTGGTGGTGGGGGGGGGGGATGAGGACTCATTGAAGGAGGTTTTAAAAGAGCGGTTGGAGAGTTAGGATAAGAGCCAGGCCAGGGGCAAGGTCATGAATGCCCATGGACTGGAAGGACCGAAGATGTAGGGGATGGTCCACTGTGTCAAAAGCTGCTGAAAGGTCAAGGAGGAGGAGAATGGAATATTTGCCTTCAGCTTTAGCTAAGGTGAGGTCATTGACCACTTTGGTGAGAGCTGTTTCGGTAATGTATGTGTGAAATGTGAACACTGGAGAAGTCTATGGAATCTTATAAATCCAGATCCTGGCAGAGACATTAACTGTACATCTATAAGTCTATATATTATATGCATTGTCAATCCATATCTAATGGGAAGGGGATAGAAAGGGTGTCATTACTCAAGTGTACCAATGTAGGGGACCCCATTAATATTTGCTATGGGGTTCCGTGGTTTGTAGCTATGCCACTGTACTATATACTCCTTTCTCTTCTAGTTTTGCTCCCTCAGTATCCATAGGAAATGGAACTAGAATCAGATGCATTCTCTGTTCATCACCTGTGTGTATTGCAAGGACTATGTCACCAAATGTAAGCAAGTTGAAGTGAGGACAATTGTTTTATAATAAGAAGACAGCATAGAGTGGCAATTCAATGTCTATCAGAGTCTGCATGGTAATGAGAGAAACCTATCAGTTTTAGACTGGTTAACAAGTTTCTCCTGATGCCAATTTCCCCACTCTGCATATGTTCCTGCTGTCTGTTGTACATTGATTTCTCATAAAAGCCAGCCATACATACAGCACTAAAACAGCAGGAGGAGATTCACAGAGAAGCTCTGAGCAGACCTGAAGTCTGAACACACATTATCCATTTCATCAGCAACCATTTCTCATTATTAATACTGTAAGCTCCCTGTTCTGAGGCTAGAAAGTAGATCTTTTACACGGATATACATCCCATGATTACGACTGCATACTGGATATATATATATAATGCTCAACCAATAGTGGTGTAATGGGGGAAGAAAAATGAAAGAACCCAAACCACATTTTTGCCACATAGGGGTAAATAGCACATGTGAAAGTGATCATTATTATTAAAACAAACATAAAAGGCTAGTGCAGCAGCTCAAGGAGGTCCTAAATGGATCGAGCTGTGGTATCTCCAAGAACAGATTTAAAATTTATTTATAAGATTTAAAAAAAAATGATTGTGGCTCTCCCTTTTATGTGATGCTTTCCTTCCATACACCTTATCTCACAAAAGTAAGTGTACCCACTTGTAAATATTTTATTTCATTGGACAACACTATATGGCACTTTGATACAATGTAAAGTAGTCAGTGTACAGCTTGTATAACAGTGAACATTTGCTGTCCCATCAAAATAACTCAACACACACACACTGAGCTCAGCAATCTTGCTTGCTTATACCTAGAAGCCACCTCCCACCTCCCTTAAACACTTACCGACCGCCTAACGCACAGGGGCGGCCGGGAAGTGGAGCCCGCAAGGACCAGCTCACCCAAAGAGGCGGCGGTCCTTGTAAGGGCATGGGCGGAGCGATCGCGTCATCCGTGACGCGATCCTCCGCCGGCGCCTGTCTCCAATCACTCGCCGCAACATCCCGCCGGCCATACGGAAGCGCCGGCGGGATGTTAACCCCGCGATCTCCGCATACAAAGTGTATAATACACTTTGTAATGTTTACAAAGTGTATTATACAGGCTGCCTCCTGCCCTGGTGGTCCCAATGTCCGAGGGACCACCAGGGCAGGCTGCAGCCACCCTATGCCGCACCCAAGCACACTGATTTCTCCCCCCCCTGACCCAGATCGCCCACAGCACCCCTCAGACCCCCCCCTGCCCACCCCCCAGACCCCTGTTTGCACCCAATCACCCCCCTAATCACCCATCAATCACTCCCTGTCACTATCTGTCAACGCTATTTTTTTTTATCCCCCCCTGCCCCCTCCTGATCACCCCCCCACCCCTCATATTCTCCCCAGACCCCCCCCCCCCGCCCCTGTGTACTGTATGCATCTATCCCCCTGATCACCTGTCAATCACCTGTCAATCACCCATCAATCACCCATCAATCACCCCCTGTCACTGCCACCCATCACTCAGCCCCTAACCTGCCCCTTGTGGGCAATCTGATCACCCACCCACACCAATAGATCGCCCGCAGATCCGACGTCAGATCACCTCCCAAGTGCAGTGTTTACATCTGTTATCTACCCTAAACACCCACTAATTACCCATCAATAAGCCATCAATTACCCCCTATCACCACCTGTCACTGTTACCCATCAGATCAGACCCTAATCTGCCCCTTGCGGGCACCCAATCACCCGCCTACACACTCAGATTGCCCTCAGACCCCCCCTTATCAATTTGCCAGTGCAATATTTACATCTGTGCTTCCCTGTAATAACCCACTGATCACCTGTCAATCACCTGTCAATCACCCATCAATCACCCCCTGGCACTGCCACCCATCAATCACCCCCTGGCACTGCCACCCATCAATCTGCCCCTAACCTGCCCCTTGCGGGCAATTTGATCACCCACCCACACCAATAGATCGCCCCCAGATCCGACGTCAGATCACCTCGCAAGTGCAGTGTTTACATCTGTTATCTACCCTAAACACCCACTAATTACCCATCAATCACCCCCTATCACCACCTGTCACTGTTACCCATCAGATCAGACCCTAATCTGCCCCTTGCGGGCACCCAATCACCCGCCTACACGCTCAGATTGCCCTCAGACCCCCCCTTATCAATTCGCCAGTGCATTAGTTACATCTGTTCTTCCCTGTAATAACCCACTGATCACCTGTCAATCACCTGTCAATCACCCATCAATCACCCCCTGTCACTGCCACCCATCAATCACCCCCTGTCACTGCCACTCATCAATCAGCCCCTAACCTGCCCCTTGCGGGCAATCTGATCACCCACCCACACCAATAGTTCGCCCGCAGATCCGACGTCAGATCACCTCGCAAGTGCAGTGTTTACATCTGTTCTCTACCCTAAACACCCACTAATTACCCATCAATCACCCCCTGTCACTGCTACCTATCAGATTAGACCCCTATCTGCCCCTAGGGCACCCAATCACCCGCCCACACCCTCAGAATGCCATCAGGCCCCAGCCCTGATCACCTCGCCAGTGCATTGCTTGCATCTATTCCCCCCTCTAATCACACCTTGAGACACCCATCAATCACCTCCTGTCACCCCCTAGCACACCTACCCATCAGATCAGGCCCTAATTTGCCCCATGTGGGCTCCTGATCACTCGGCCAAACCCTCAGATCCCCCTCAGACCCCCTTCCGATCACCTCCCCAGTGCATTGATTGCATCTATTTTCCCCTCTAACCACCCCCTGAGACACCCATCAATCACCTCCTGTCACCCCCCTAGCACTCCTATCCATCAGATCAGGCCCAATACAACCTGTCATCTAAAAGGCCACCCTGCATATGACCGGTTCCACAAAATTCGCCCCCTCATAGACCACCTGTCATCAAAATTTGCAGATGCTTATACCCCTGAACAGTCTTTTTTAGACATTTGGTTTCCAGACTACTCACGGTTTTGGGCCCGTAAAATGCCAGGGCGGTATAGGAACCCCACAAACTGACCCCATTTTAGAAAAAAGACACCCCAATGTATTCTGTTAGGTGTATGACGAGTTCATAGAAGATTTTATTTTTTGTCAAAAGTTAGCGGAAATTGATTTTTTTTTTTTCACAAAGTGTCATTTTTCACTAACTTGTGACAAAAAATAAAATCTTCTATGAACTCGCCATACACCTAACGGAATACCTTGGGGTGTCTTCTTTCTAAAATGGGGTCACTTGTGGGGTTCCTATACTGCCCTGGCATTTTAGGGGCCCTAAACCGTGAGGAGTAGTCTAGAAAACAAATGCCTCAAAATGACCTGTGATTAGGACGTTGGGCCCCTTAGCGCACCTAGGCTGCAAAAAAAGTGTCACACATGTGGTATCGCACACATGTGGTAATGCCAGGGCAGTATAGGAACCCCACTAATGACCCCATTTTAGAAAGAAGACACCCCAAGGTATTCCCGTTAGGAGTATGGTGAGTTCATAGAAGTTTTTCTTTTTTTGTCACAAGTTAGCGGAAATTGATTTTAATTGTTTTTTTTCACAAAGTGTCATTTTCCGCTAACTTGAGACAAAAAATAAAATCTTCTATGAACTCACCATACTCCTAACGGAATACGTTTGGGTGTCTTCTTTCTAAAATGGGGTCATTTGTGGGGTTCCTATACTGCCCTGGCATTTTAGGGGCCCTAAACCGTGAGGAGTAGTCTTGAAACCAAATGTCGCAAAATGACCTGTGAAATCCTAAAGGTACTCATTGGACTTTGGGCCCCTTAGCGTACTTAGGGTGTAAAAAAGTGCCACATATGTGGTACCGCCGTACTCAGGAGAAGTAGTATAATGTGTTTTGGGGTGTATTTTTACACATACCCATGCTGGGTGGGAGAAATCTCTCTGTAAATGGACAGCTGTGTGTAAAAAAAATCAAACAATTGTCATTTACAGAGATATTTCTCCCACCCAGCATCTGTATGTGTAAAAATACACCCCAAAACACATTATACTACTTCTCCTGAGTACGGCGGTACCACATATGTGGCACTTTTTTACACCCTAAGTACGCTAAGGGGCCCAAAGTCCAATGAGTACCTTTAGGATTTCACAGGTCATTTTGCGACATTTGGTTTCAAGACTACTCCTCACGGTTTAGGGCCCCTAAAATGCCAGGGCAGTATAGGAACCCCACAAATGACCCCATTTTAGAAAGAAGACACCCAAACGTATTCCGTTAGGAGTATGGTGAGTTCATAGAAGATTTTATTTTTTGTCTCAAGTTAGCGGAAAATGACACTTTGTGAAAAAAAACAATTAAAATCAATTTCCGCTAACTTGTGACAAAAAAAGAAAAACTTCTATGAACTCACCATACTCCTAACGGGAATACCTTGGGGTGTCTTCTTTCTAAAATGGGGTCATTAGTGGGGTTCCTATACTGCCCTGGCATTTTAGGGGCCCTAAACCGTGAGGAGTAGTCTTGAAACAAAAATGACCTGTGAAATACTAAAGGTACTCATTGGACTTTGGGCCCCTTAGCGCAGTTAGGCTGCAAAAAAGTGCCAATCATGTGGTATCGCCGTACTCGGGAGAAGTAGTATAATGTGTTGTGGGGTGTATTTTTACACATACCCATGCTGGGTGGGAGAAATACCTCTGTAAATGACAATCTTTTGATTTATTTACACACAATTGTCCATTTACAGAGTTATTTCTCCCACCCAGCATGGGTATGTGTAAAAATACACCCCAAAACACATTGTACTACTTCTCCCGAGTACGGCGATACCACATGTGTGGCACTTTTTTGTACCCTAACTGCGCTAAGGGGCCCAAAGTCCAATGAGTACCTTTAGGATTTCACAGGTCATTTTGAGAAATTTCGTTTCAAGACTACTCCTCACGGTTTAGGGCCCCTAAAATGCCAGGACAGTATAGGAACCCCACAAATGACTCCATTTTAGAAAGAAGACACCCCAAGGTATTCTGTTAGTAGTACGGTGAGTTCATAGAAGATTTTATTTTTTGTCACTATATTTGGCTCCTTGGTGTCCCTTGTTATTTTTGACCTTTGAAGGCTCCTGCATCACGGAAGATCCTTCCCTTTTTACACCATAAGATAAGTCTTACTTCCTTGGCCATTAAGCCCAATCTACACGATACAATTCTTTATACGATTCTTTATGGACAAGACAATGGCAAATCGAATTGAATTGAATCCTGATCGGACATGTCAGATTTAATCGGATCGTAAATAGAATCGTAATTAAATCGTATAAAGAATCGTATTGTGTAGATTGGGCTTTTTTTAGACACTTACCTGCAGAAGAGGGTTAATCCTGAGAAACATGCCTTTAGTGTGCTCATTCAGTGAATATCTTCAGAAGTGTTGATTGCATCTTCATAGGATAGAAGCCAAAACTTACTTCTGTGAAACTATTTTTTTTAATTTAGTTTATAAATTCTTGGGCACTACCTAGTTATTCAATTATTTGTATGAACAGCGCTCTGGTTTGTCCTTAGATGGTCACCTTGATGAGTCACGCATAGTGATGAAACATGTAGGGTGGAGCTTAGTCAGATGATCAGGAAGTGCAGACCTTGGATACATGTGGTAAACGCAGGGATCTGGGAGAGCGCCACCAATCCTGCAGCCTGCCCGGGAGGAACCGGGGGAGAGCCCGTAATACTCAGTGCCTGTAATATCAGTGCTCAGTGCCTGTAATATCAGTGTTCAGTGCCTGTTGAATGTGGGTGTAATTTTATAATAGGACAATTTTTAACGTTATGGAATCAGGCTATGAGAATTCTCTCCTTATGAGGCAATATATATTGAAAACTCATCCCCATACTGCCTGTGCTTGAGAGTAAAAGGGAACAAGATCATCTAAGACCACACATCCAGGCTATATCTGCAGAACGTGTATTCACCAAACTAGCAGTGGTCACACAGACTGGGTGAGTTTTCTCCCTCACGGGGTGTATGGTGCTGGACCATCTAAGGACAACGTAGAGCGCTATTCATACAAATAATTGACTGCTGAAGAGGCTTGCCTGTAGCAAGCGCACACGCATACATGATCGGCTAATTATGCCAAGTTTTATTGGACTCGATAGGGTTTAACCTTCTGCCACCCGCGTCACGCCAGTAGGCGTGGCCGCGGCGGCACCCCCAGGACCGCCTAACGCCAATTGGCGTAAAGTCCTGGGGCTCTGTTTTGCATGAGATCGCGGGCATGGTGCGCGCGCATCTCATGCTCGGAGGGCGGAGCTCCGCCCTGCCTTCAGTCTCCGAGCGGCTATTGCCGCTCGGGAGACTGTTAGACGGCGATCACGTCGTCTATTTACTAGGTGCTGCGATGAGCAGCAGCGCTGCACTGGGGACAGCCGTGTGACACGGCTGTCCCCATGGGGGACAAGAGAGCGATCGGCTCTCATAGGCAGAAGCCTATGACAGCCGATCGCCATAATTGGCTGGCTGTGGGGAGGGAGGGAGGGAAGAAATTTAAAGAAACAGGGGTTTTTAAAGAAAAACAAACAATAATATTTATTTAAAAAATAATAAACATGGGGGGAGCGATCAGACCCCACCAACAGAGAGCTCTGTTGGTGGGGAGAAAAGGGGGGGGGGAATCAATTCTGTGCTGAGTTGTGCGGCCCTGCAGCTTGGCCTTAAAGCTGCAGTGGCCAATTTTGCTAAAAATGGCCTGGTCACTAGGGGGGTTTAGCCCTGCAGTCCTCAAGTGGTTAAGGAATTGCCCTTTCTCTTTGTAGAAATTTGTGGGTTTTTTTTCCCATTTTTATTGTAGCGCTCTGAAAGACATTTTGTACTTCCTAGTTATTATATTTTATGATTGGGTGGCTGTGTCAGGATTTGTGTTTTCCTGAAAAACGTTTTGTATTTTGCACTATTATCTACTTTATATTGTGTCGATGTGGATAATGGTATATCCAGTCTTTCCCCATGTCACAAGTTAAAATTACACCGACCTGAAATAGCATAATGTGCCAGAATGTCCACTGTATTTGAATTACAAGATGCAGTTTAAAACAACAGGTCTTATAAGTTTGTGCTGAGGATATGAAGATGTATGATTATGTACACCTGCGATAGTGTTACTACTTACCATACAAAGCCACACTCCTAAAAGCCTGTACGAACTTGCAACTTAGGTTGCTCAAAATGGTCAAGATTGTTTCAGGCACTGAAATTGATCGAGAATCAGCCTGTGGTGTATGGGCAGCCAACGGATCTCTCTCTGATCAGATTCAATCAGAAAGATCTGTCTCAGTCGATTTGCCCATACATCGCTAGATGTATGGACACCTTTAGAGATCCACTAATATCTGATACACAGAAACAAATCATCCTACTATGGATTTTCTCTAAGGGCTGATTAACACTACAAGAGCTTTTTAAATGCTAGATTTTAAAAGCTCTTGTTAATTCAATGCTCTAGGGGATTTTTACAAAATCGCATTGCTCCAGTGTGAACACACACATAGGATAACATTAGCAAGAGCTTTTTAAAATCACAAAGCACTTAGAAAAACTCTTGTAGTGTCAATCAGCACTAAGATTTAGTGAGAACGGACATGCTATTAAATCTAGCACATTTCCAGCAGGACAGAGAAAACCTACAGACTTTAAAGAGACTCTGTAACATCAAAAACATCCCCTGGGGGTACTCACCTCGGGTGGGGGAAGCCTCGGGATCCTAATGAGGCTTCCCACACTGTCCTCTGTCCCACGGGGGTCTCGCTGCAGCCCTCCGAACAGCCGGCGACAGACCCAACTGTAAATTCAATATTTACCTTTGCTGGCTCCAGCGGGGGCGCTGTGGCTGCTTTCGGCTCCGAACTAGACGGAAATACCCGATCTCAGTCGGGTCCCCTCTACTGCGCAGGTGCCGGAAACTTGCGCCTGCGCAGTAGAGCAGACCCGATGGCGATCGGGTATTTCCGCCTACTTCGGAGCTGACAGCCGTCAGAGCGCCTGCGCAGGAGCCGGGAAAGTAAATATTGCCGTCATCTTGTACGGAGGGCTGCAGCGAGACCCCTGAGGGATGGAGGACGGCGTGGGAAGCCTCATTAGGATCCTGAGGCTTCCCCCACCCGAGGTGAGTACCCCCCAGGGGACGTTTTGACGTTACAGATTCTCTTTAAGTACAAGTATCCCTTCATTAACTTCATGGTCATAATTGAATGTGCAGAAATCAATTATATAAGCCCTGATTCACAAAATGGTAAAATTGCCACACACACAAAGAACACATCAATTTTACCAGACGATCATGCAAGCAGTGTAACATGGGTTGCTCAATGGCGCAACTCTCAATTTGTACACAATGCGTGACTTATGCCTTACAGCATAAAAGTACGTACATACGTCTGATATTTCTGAAAGTCTTGACGTTCAAACCGGTCGTTTGAACAACAATTGGATTTGTGTACATTCGATCATTAGACTGATAACAGAAGTTTTGACTGATCCACTCGGCGGATCCACGGACTAACTATCGTTCAAAGACAGTTATGTCCGTATATGTGTACAAACAACTTGTTGTTTGAAAGTCTTTTACTTTGACACTAATAGACATTCAAACAACAAGTCGTTTGATCAGGGGCGCCTCTAGCCTTCTTGTCACTCCAGGCAAGAAATCCTGTGGCGCCCCCTCCCCCCCCCCCCCATAAAAAATAAAACAAAAATCATATACATTATAGAACACTTCACACATTATATAAGCCATCAGAGAAGGAGAACTATGAAACGGGGCCCTGGGCAAGATAACACTTTGCCCTCCACTGATGGTCACCTGGCTCATTTAGTTACATTTGGTGGGGGCTAGCAACCACCAGGCCCCTAAACTCTCTCTAGACCCTAGGCAGCTGCCTAAGTTTGCCTTGTGGATGATCAGCATTGTATGCCATACAGCACATGCTGCCAGTATGCACCTCAAATAAATACAACACCCACACTACAAGTTCCAATGTCAGTCACATTGCAAGATAGGATTATCAAGCAAGACATTCTTCCTTTCAGAATTATTTTTTTAGAAACCTTATGAGATATGCAGATATGTTACCACCTGTTAGGGTAGGACTGGAGTGGGTATATCATGACATTGAAGGGCTGATATGGTAAGGTGGTTTAAGGCACAGTGCACACCGAGCGGTTTTATCAGCGATCCGCCAACCACATCTGTCTGTGAAAATGCTTGGCTAATGTATTTCAATGGGATGGTGCACACCAGTGGTTTGAGGTTTTTAGCAAACTGCAAATGTGCCTCCTGCTGCACATTTGCGGTTTGCAGAAGCGATTCTGCCTCAATGTAAAGTATAGGAAAAATGCTAACCGCTCTGAAAAAACGCTAGATCAGAGCAGTTTTCCAGGCGTTTTTGCTACAGAAGCTGTTCAGTAACAGCTTTTACTGTAACAAGATTTGTAATCTGCTTCACAAAAACGCTCGGCATGTTTAGAAAATGTCTCTAAACATGCCTAGAATCGCTCTGAAATCTGCTCCAAAAACCGCTAGCATTTTGAGGATCTGCTAGTGGTTTTGGTGTGCACTGGGCCTAATAGTTTGATTCATAATCCATTCTGGAGATAAGCACAGTGTGTTTGTAGTGTAAGTGATACAAGAGAAGATAAGTAGAATGGAGGAAGGAAGGGTAGTACAGGGTCAGAATTGATGACATGAATGAGAAGATATCTATGAGTAGAATAGAGGCTCAGTGGGTAGCTCTACTTCATTTCAGTGCTGAGTCCTAGGCTTGAACATTGGCCAGGGCAAAATCTGCATGGAGTTTCTGTCTTCAGACACTTCAGACATTTCCTGCATCCTAAAAAACATACTAATAAGTCAACTGGTTTACCCCAAAACAATCCTATATTGAAAATATTAGACTATAACTGTGGTAGGGATTAGATTGTGAGCTCCTCTGAGGACAGTCAGTGACATGACTTTGTAAAGTGCTGCAGAAGATGTCAGTGCTATATAAATACATAATAATAATATGGTAGGACATTATTCTATAACTACGGTAGGGTTAGATTGTGAGCTACTCTGAGGACAATCAGTGACATGACTATGTACTCTGTAAAGTGCTGCAGAATAGGTCAGTGCTATATGAATACATAATAATAATATGGTAGGACATTACAGTTTGACTATGGTAGGGATTAAATTGTAAGCTCCAGTGAGCAGTCAGTGACATGACTATGTACTCTGTAAAGTGCTGAAGATGTCAGTGCTACATAAATACACAATAATAGTTCCAAATGCTACTGGCTCCCCCAAAGAGTGCTCAGACTAGTGTACATAGTTGTGCACATTGTTCCCCAAGTAGCAGTTGTTTGGTCAGAGAGACAGTGGGAGAGGGAGCATGAGCAGAGGGTGAGGGCGAGCAAAGTTAAGCTCCACACTCACCACAGTGACTGCAACAACACAGGAAGATGGATCCAGCGATTAATCTTCCTGCCAGCGGGTATGCAAGATGTCACGTGACATTACAGGACGGGCGCCAACGAGAAGTCAAGCGACCACAGTACTTTACGGGGTGTCGTCAAGGATCTTAAAGATCCGATCCTCAGTGACGGTCACTTTTCACCACACAACGCTAAGCGATGTCACGACATCGTGTAAATGACTACTTGTCGTTCAAAAAAAAATTTGATGGACATCGGGAAAATCGTTGGAAAAATCGTGAGGTGGTACATAGCATTAGAGAGAGGGCAAACAGACAGCATTAATGGAAATACATTATTATGCCAGCTTCAATTATAAGTAGTGATGGATGTAATTACACACATTGCTTACATGTCCATTATCATTGTTTGAGCTTTAGATGCTGCCCTCCTATTCACTCTCTCACAATGAAAGACAAAACCTGCAACCCCCACTGTGTCCATTACACACTTCAAACACTGTCCTGGTGAATTCAGGGAGAAGAGCAGGCTGTGTGTCCCAATGGGGAGAGGATCAGATGATCCTACCGCTCCATAGCTAGTCATGGCAAGCGTCCTGACATCTAGACATGCAGGACTAGCAGAGCACAGGGCTGTCTGCAGAGTTTACGGTTTGTTTGTTTGTTTGTCTTGCTCGCTCTGCAGACTCAGTAACATTTGGGGGTAGGGCGCTGTCACCTCTGTACACTGAATAGTGAGGGACTGTCTCAAATCTTTCTATGAATCCTTATTAGATGCATTCCTAAAAACACTTGTGAGAGTAGAACAGAGTAACCAAGCAGCTCAGGGTGACCCAAGCTACTAGTAATGTATAGGGGGATAAAAGGAACCAAGAAGCCCTCCTACTAAAAAAAGCAAAGCTTGGTGTATTGCCTTCTTAAAACAGAGAGTAGAAAACTTTCTCTACATACCCTTAAACGGCAGTCAGTCACTCAGGCTCAGAAAGGTGGGGCAGAGAACAGCTATAAACCAGACACCTTCTTCTTAGGGAGTATCCAGAAATCTGAACTCTGAATGATTCTTTATCCGTGACTTCGCAGAATGCTATTTGTGAAAAGAGCAGAGTATCCAAGCAGCTCAGGGTGACCCAAGCTTCTAGGAATGTATAGGGGGTAAAAGTTACCAAAATGCCCTGCTACAAAAAAAGCAAAGCTTGGTGTAATTTGCCTTCTTAAAACAGAAGGAATCTATTTCTCTCCAGTCCCTTACAACGGTCTTTCAGGACTGGAATTTTTATTTCCCCTTGGACTGACAGTAATTTATTGCGCCTTCCCCATCAAAGCCGCTCCAAGCCACTGCCTGGGTGGTCAGTAGGTTAAGGCGCCCCTGCGTTTGATCAGTCTTTTGATCTGGTCCAATGTTCTATTCAGTCCAATGACCAGTCAAACGACATTTAAATTAGCTGTAATTAGCATTTCAAATGTTTTGTTGTCTGTGTGTACAAGGGTTTTGAATGACTTTCTGTTTGAATTGCAAGTTGTTCAAATGTCCGGTTTGAACGACAATCGTGCATAAAATCAGATGTGGGTACGCACCTTAACACGTTACCAAGTCCAGATTTATACTTTTTCCGCCCCTAGGCCAAGTATGTTGTGGCTCCCCTTTCATGTGCAGCCTCACCCCTCCCATTCCATGCACAGCCCCCTCTTCCATGTGTATCGTCCATGTACTGTAGCCCCTCCCATTCTATGCACAGCCCCCTCTTCCATGTGTATCGTCCATGTACTGTAGCCCCTCTCTTTTATCAACAGCTCCCTTGGACATCATTTTCTCCTTTTCATGTGTTGCTCCCCATTTTCAGTCCCCTCTTTCATATTTATCAACCCTTCTTTCATTTTCAGATGTCCCCTTGTGCTGCAGCCACCCAATGCCTGGGCCTGTGGGGCCTTTCCAAAAATCCAGCCCTGCGTGTTACATAAGCAACATTGCTTATGTTCTGTTGTGTACATAACGTGATTTGTGGTATTAGTGCAACACCTGTAACGTTGCTTATGTAAATGCAGGTATAATTGTTGTATGCTATGTGGGGACATCATTTTTACTGTTTTGTGAATCAGGGCCATAGTAGCTAATATTGCTTTTAGTGTTCAGCTCCAGTTTACAGTTTGTTAAGCTCCAGTTAGGCAAACACCAAAACAACTCAACTGTGATATAAACAGAAAATGTCCATTACAAAGATCAGACAAGTTGTTCATATTTGACCATATTTTGTGCAGTTAAATCATGTTATATTAACTGTGGATTTAGCAACATATTTAAGAGTTGCCCTTTGTTCAAATGAACATATTAACAGTCATCCATAAATGCACAAAAGAGGCTAAATTCCATGTCTTGCTGCTACAAAAACAAGCCCTTAGAGGGGCACTACAGCGAAAAACTGTAAAATTTTAAATATGTGCAAACATATACAAATAAGAAGTATATTTTTTCCAGAGTAAAAATTACATAAATTAATTTTCTCCTATGTTGCTGTCACTTACAGTAGGTTGTAGAAATCTGACAGAAGTGACAGGTTTCGGACTGGTCCATCTCTTCATAGGGGATTCTCAGCAAGGCTTTTATTCTTTATAAAGATATTCCCTAAAAAGGATTTAAACAATGATGCTGGCCAACCTCCCTGCTCGCTACACAGTTTTTTGCCAGTTGGACAGAGCAACTGCCATTCACTAAGTGCTTTTTAAAATAAATATATCCCTGAGAATCCCCTATATAAAGATGGACTAGTCCAAAACTTCTGTCAGATGTCTACAACCTACTGTAAGTGACAGCAAAATAGGAGAAAACTAATTTATGGCTCATTTTACTCTGAAAAAATGTACTTCTTATTTGTATATGTTTGCACGTATTTTAAATTTTACAGTTTTTCCCTGTAGTGCCCCTTTAAACAGTTTTACCGCAGTGGCAAATTCTAATTAACAATTCTGACAATAATTGCTATTCCATTTGAAAGGACAGTTGAAACAAAGTTGGTTATCTACCTCTCTCTTTTCCACCCTAATGCATTGCTGTGCTCCTTTGGGTAAGGTTACCATAGAAACAAGCACTG
This sequence comes from Hyperolius riggenbachi, assembly GCF_040937935.1. NCBI lineage: Eukaryota > Metazoa > Chordata > Amphibia > Anura > Hyperoliidae > Hyperolius > Hyperolius riggenbachi. Next base: position 232,892,182 of record NC_090647.1, read on the forward strand.
TTGGCCATTTCCCTTGAGCGCCACAATGCCACTCACATCATTTATCCAGCTGTGCTTCTTAAAAAAAAAAAAAGGACTTCAATGTATTTCAATTGAAACTTTCCAGAAAAAAAGGAAAACATTAAGAAATATTCATGAAGCTTGTGTGGGAAACATACAGTTTTAATCCATTTATTCAGAGCTCATATTTCTAGCCAGCAATAAAGCTGGAGAATGAACTATATTAGCTGCAGGCTAGGAGATAGTCTGTGAAGCCCTGGCAAGACAGAGATATAAACTATGTATGTGAATGTGCATATATCTGCAGCTACCTGGAAGCAGGGCATATTAAACAAGTGCCTAATGCTCGGTGCCTACTGTGAAGAAAGCTTCATTATTTGTCACCAACCATTTCAGCTTAGCAAGACTGAACCTAGCTGACACGCTGGATGTCAAAATTCACGCAGCTTGACAAGGCTTCCTGTAACCCCCATATCGGGCACTTGGGAAAATGCACTGATAATTCAGCTGACAACTCTTCAACATGCACATTTCTTGTTGTGTACAAACATACAGTACATATGTAGGTAAGGCAAGATGGTCACTGTGTGCCCTCTAGTTTATATCCGCTTCATCTTCCGCCAGTCTATTCTTGCTGTAAGACAGACAAACGCTTCTGAAAGTGAACCTGAACTCAGAACTTCCTCTCTGCTCTAAAAGATAAGCAACAGTATAATAAACTTTAAAGAGAACCTGAACTGAAAATAAAAAGTCAAAATAACCATACACAGGTCATACTTACCTCCCGTGTAGTCTACACCTCAATGTCTCTCCTCTCCTGCATCCCATTTGTCCACTGTGATCAATGGAATGCTCCTTCTTCCATTTTAAAAATGGTCATTACCCCATAACAGCTTCCTGCTCAGCACACTGTTAAACTGTAAGAGAAAGGGTTAATATTCTTTATTTACATATTAGATGTCTGCTGAGGACTGCCGAATTTCTGTGCGGACACAGCTGAGAGATCAAATTCCACTTGTGATTACTTACAGATGAGGGGGAATTAGGTTCTTCTCTCTAAAATGTACAGGGTGCATTTTGCTCAGTTTTCTTTGTGTCCTGTGCGAAAGTTCAGGTCCACTTTAATGTAAAAAATAAGACTATATAGACATGTTTTATAAACTGTGTATCTGCTTTGGTGTATGGTTATCAGTGATTTCTAAGAATCCAGTCTCCATTTCTACTATGCCCTTAATTTGACATAGGATATGTTAGGCTTCTACAGCCAAAAATGACATTACACACGTCAGAATATATATATCTATACACCATCAGTATTATTTTGGAGTAAAAATGCACCTTTTTTTTGCTCTCAGTAGAAACATTACTTAGGTATATCCAAAGAAGAAACAGAGTAACTAGAACAGAACAAAAGTGTCCAGCTGAAGCTACCTTATATTTCTTTGTATACAGTATATTATGACCTCGATAAATGAGAATTTGTCATCAAAGTGATGACAAATGACAAACCAGGAAATACCGTATTTTTCGGACTATAAGATGCTCCGGACTATAAGACACACCTAGGTTTAAAGAGAACCCGAGGTGGGTTTGAAGAATGTTATCTGCACACTGAGGCTGGATCTGCCTATACAGCCCAGCCTCTGTTGGTCTCCCAAACCCCCCTAAGGTCCCCCTGCACTCTGCAATCAGACATAAATCACAGACGCGCTGTGCTGGCTGTGTTTACATCTGTAGTGTCAGTTTCGGCTGCTCCCCCGCCTCCTGCAGAACTCCGGTCCCTGCCCCCCTCCCTTCCCTCTAATCAGCGGGGAGGGAAGGGAGGGGGGCAGGGACCGGGACGTGGCAGAAGCCGAATCAGACGCCCACCTGCCCAATATCAATCAATTAAGGGCGTTCCGTCCACCTTATAAGCAGCCAGCCAGCAGCACCTAGGCACAAAGGCGCCAGGTGTGATTTTGACATTGTGTTGGTAAGTGTTTATGGCTCTTTCTATTGTCGATTGTTCCGGCCTTCTACTTTATTCTATTTACTCCTTTATCTCCTTGCAAAATTCTGGGCCCATATCCACAATATCCACCCTTTCCCTTTTCTTCATTTCCACATCCATGTCCACTTAGCTATTTTTTATTTAAATAACTCACTTTGTTATATATGTACACTGTCCATACCCATTTGACTACTCTTAACGTAATCTTTACATTATCCCTACTCCACTACTTGTATGATTCCTTCCCTCAACACTACGCCGTCCCCCATACACATATATACCTCAACCCACAGCTACTTCCTCCCTATCGCCCCTCCCATCTCCCCATAAGGCATTATACTATAAATTATCGACACTAATGTCCTATACAAAAGAAATCCAAGTCCTCCTAATGCCCCCGCGCCCCCCCTCTCCTCCACGAACAGCTACCTCCCTTTCAAAATAAATAAATATAAACAATTAAATTGATTAGATATATATATTTTTATTGTATTTGTGTCTGAATCACATACCAAATAAGTGCCTTTTATCCCTACCAGTGTGCTCCTACCTATACTGCCTGATGAAGCGGGTACAGACCTGCGAAACGCGTTGTAAGCAATACCCTGGAGTGTACCAATAAATTGACTTTTTTGGTTGAAACACACAGCTTCTTGTGTCTGCTTGAGGGAGGTAAGTCCACCACTGCCTCCTAAGCAATTTTTTAATATTTTAATTTCTGTTTTTATACTTTTGGCGCCTCTGTTCAATCTTATACTATACTAAACTACACTTCACTAACCCCTGCTGCCCCCCCTCCCCCCACCAGCTACACTAACCAATACAATTACAACAAACGTGATCTCACCAGCCTGGGTGGCATTAGCTGTGTCTGGTCAGGGTGTCCATGCGGTCTTAACGAAGTGCACAGTAGGATGACATTAGCAGCACCCACGTGATCCACAGTGTTCTTAACCAGCATAGGAGCAGCTTCGGTAATTATATACAATGCTGTTCCTTTGATCTATAATCCCCCCGAGCGTGCCCCACAGCAGCGCGATACACCTGGCATTGCTATTATCTACAGGGCGCTTGCTTTGATCTATAATCCCCCCCAGCATGCCCCGCAGCAGCGCGATACACAATGACATTAACAATGTTCTTTCAACTTGCCCAGCGTCAGCCCGCAGCTCGATCCCAGCTGACAAATTATGATACACTTCAGCCGCTATAGTGGCAGCCCCGTTACAATGCAGCTCGATCCCAGCTGACAACAAATTACGATACACTTCAGCCGCTATAGCGGCAGTCCTCAGAGGCTTCCGTACTTGCATTGTTTACTTGCGTCATCACATGACCCGCCGGGTCATGTGATGACAATGCAAGTACGGAAGCCTCTGAGGACTGCCGCTATAGCGGCTGAAGTGTTTCGTAATTTGTCAGCTGGGATCGAGTTGGGATCGAGCTGCTGGCTAACGGGGCTGGCGCTATAGCGGCTGAAGTGTATCATCATTTGTCAGCTGGGATCGAGCTGCGGGCTAACGGGGCTGACGCTGGGCAAGTTGAAAGAACATGGTTAATGATCACAGCGGCTTTTCCTATGCCGCCTAAAGTCATTGTGTATCGCGCTGCTGCGGGGCACGCTGGGTGGGGATTATAGATCAAAGCAAGCGCCCTGTGGATAATAACAATGCCAGGTGTATCGCGCTGCTGTGGGGCACGCTCGGGGGGATTAAAGATCAAAGAGAGCACTGTGTATAATTACAGCGGCTTCTCCTATGCCACTTAGAAACAATGTCAATCACGCTACTGCCGCTTCCACCCCACTGCGGACCACAAGGAAACAAGCATTCGGACTATAAGACGCAGTCACTTTTTCTCCCCACTTTTGGGGGAGAAAAAGTGCGTCTTATAGTCCGAAAAATACGGTCATAAAGAGAACCCATATTAGCACTAAAGCATACGCATGATTTGAAAGATTGTCTCCTGTATCAGATAACACCCAGTTATCCAGTGTTAGTCCTCCTCAATATAGGTAGCCAGATGTACCACTCAGTGGGGTTGATTCACAAAGCTTACATATTTTTTAATTTTTCACCTTAACTGTAAGGAGAGCTGATGCATGAGCTAAACAAATAAGGAGAGATAAACCATGAGTTAAGTCAGTTAAGGAGAGAGAAATCATGAGCAAAATCATTTAAGGAGAGAGAAACTGTGAGATAATAAATAAGTTGAGATAATTCAACATAAAAGCGTTTTGAATAAGCCCAAGAATTGGGTAGCTTCCCCCAGTTTCGGTAGACAGAGGGCCCACAATATTAGGTACACTCCTGTAGTTGGTAGTCAGAGAGGCCCTCAGTATAATTGTATATATATATATATATATATATATATATATATATATATATATATATATATATATATATATATATATACACACACACACACACACACACACAGCCTCCCCAATATAGGTATCCCCCAGTATAGTTAGCTAGAGGGCCCTCCAGTATTAGGTTGCCATCGGTATGGTTGGCAAGAAGTCCCCCCCCCCCAGTATAGGAAGCCCCCAGTATGGGTAGCCAGAGGGCCCCCCTGTATAAGGTAATCCCCAGTATAGCTAGCCAGAGGTGCCTCCAGTATAGGTCAACAGAAGAAGCCTCCCCCTCACCAGTTTAAGTAACCAGAGGGGCCTAAAGTATTAGGTAGCATCCCCCAGTATAGTTAGCCAGATGTGACCCCCTTCCCCCTATAAGTAACATACCTCTCCAGACTCTACCTACCTCTATAGTCACCGTGGCTCTGGTCCCAGCACCATCTGTTCACGTAACCTGCCAGAATGCGTGATTGATCAAGTGATGAGAGACAGCACTGGAGTCCTAAATAAGGTTGATCCTGGAGAGGTATGTTACTTCTCTCCTCTACACTTCAGGGGGCCCCACCACGAGGCCCACCACAGACCCCCCCCCCCCCCTGATAACTTGCCACTAACACAGGGCCCACCTTGACTAGCTGCTATAGTGATCCTTACACCCAGACTTTGAATTTACAATTACTGTGTACTGCAAGCAGTAGAGCATTATACTGTGTTAGCCAAAAGCAAGAAGTTTTGATACCATTGATACCATTTATTGGCTTCAGCATTTTGTAAGCAAACAGGATTGAAGGCTACCCAGCTGAAAGCTTACTCTCATTCTTTTAAGTTAGCCAATAAATCCTGATTCAAAACGTTTTGCTTGTGTACTAGAACACACTGAAGGAAACAAAGGAATCCTCTAGTTTTGTTCTTGTTTGTATTCTTGAGATTTTTCATGATTAACCAATACAACTCAAGTGCTTTTAAAGAGCCGCATCTAGAAAAAAACAGCACTTATGACAAGCTCTGAAATTGCGCCCCTGTCCAGACAATGACACCCATCTTTTAAGTTACTTTACCACAATATCAGTTCAAAAACAAACTATGCATGTGGACTGTATTCTTAATGCTTAACTACACATTGGTGATAAGATTGATGCCAGATTCCCATGATGTAAAAAAGCCTTTATTCTAGTATTGGAGTGATGCAGATTCTATTGACTTGTATTAGCAAGTGCGTATCTCCCAATGGGAGTCAGGCAACTTTATAGTTGACAAACACTTATTCGCATGACAGTTGGGGCCCCCAAACCACCATGCGATGCCTAGAGGGAAGTGTAGTTGGGGCCAGGCCTTCTCAGCACCAGGAGATTCACCCCCACTGCCTCTGAACTGAATGCTAACTGCAACACACACAATTGTTCACTCCCAGCTAAAGCAATTTCCTACATTTATTTGGTCAGCAGGCGCCAGCCAGCCAATCAGGTGTACCGTTATACATCTTTTGCCTGCTGTACAACATCTAGCAAGAATTGCATATATTAGGTAGCATTCAGGTGTGAGGCTTCAGTTGGATGTAATCATAGATTACATCGCTTGCAGGGACACCCTGTGCAGGCAGATCTCCCATACAGTACCCTCCCCAACCATTAACCTGTCAACCGCATCCTGGAAGCTGCAAAAAAGAAATTTAAAATCACAAACACTGGTTCGCACGACAGCCGGGGGCCTCAGTCTCTCTCACTGGCCGGGGCCCCCAAAACACCATGCGATACCTAGAGGGAAGTGTGGGTGGGCCCTGGGCCTCTCACTACCAGGGAATTAACCCCTTCAACTTTCTAATTGAAGTAATGGACACTGCAGCAGGCTGTCTTACTGCAAAGAGACTCTACTACTAAAAGCCTCTGACTATTGTACAAACAGCCATATGAGATGTAAAACTAGACAGTATAAACAGTGTACTGGTTCCTACTACAACCATGTCTAGGATTGCTAGATCACAATTTGGTGGAATATTCTCAAAATAATATTAGGCAACTTTGTTCACTAAATTACAATGGAAAGCATCCTGTCAACAGTGACACCCAAGATCCCTGTGAAAGACCCCAGTAAAAAATAAATGAAGTAAAAAATGAAATCTGACCCCGGTGATAAACCTGAGTAATAAATAACACTATAGTAACAGGTCAGATCTCAGGAGAGACCCTGCTAAATGATGAGACCCTAGCAATAGATCAGACCACACTAGTAATATTTAGTAAGAAATCACACATCAATAATAGACCCTAATAATAGGTTCTATTAATGGATGGGGGTGGGGGGTGTCCTTTGGGTCCCCTTCTTATTTGTCACTTATGTATCATAGGTTCTCTTGCACATTTTTACCATGCATTATTGAACTAGGGGTGTTATTTTATGGGTGGAGTCCAGGTCATCTATTGATAGTACTGGGCATGCGTATTTTTGTTTGTGTCTGTTTCGTATTTTTATACGCATACTATGCGTCTGTTTTTCCGCATCGCGGTGGCAGTAGGACGCCAGTATAGGCGTCATTGCGTACGTCCTTCCGCATTGGTTGTCATGTGACGGTGGTTGCCATGGTGACGGCGGGCAGCGCTCGGTGTTTGTTCATTTACAGTTTTATACTGTATTTGACACATCCAAACCCATGCCCTCTGCATCAGGATGCCCTGGATTCCTCCCAGGATCTTTTTAGATATTCAACAGGTGCCATAGATCAGAGTTAGAAATGTTTCTATTTATGTGTTTATGTTCCTGCTGTGACATCATACATTTCAAAATGTTTGACCAATGGAGTGGGAGGGCGGTACCCTTTGTGGACAAGCCCTGTAGTTCCCCATCAGGTCCAGTCATTTGCATAGGTTCCTCTGATTGGTTGCCCTGTTGGAGCTTTGACTATATAAAGAGCATGTCTGCAGTTGTTCATTTGGCTGTGTGGCGTGAACAAGGACTGTGATGGTCCGAAACGGTGGACCGTAGCCACTATGCAGCTTTAATATTTGTATTTTTATGATCCAATAAAATAATCTTCTGATTAAAAGAGCTGTGCTGGATCGTTTTGGAGGAATTGTACGCTATACCCTGTGCGGTCTTACACATCTTTGTGGCTATTAATGGATCAGGCTCCAGTTACACACAACAGTATTAGGCCCTAATAACAGAATGGACCCCAGTAATAGGCCCTGGTAACAGAACAGACCCCAGTAACAAGAAGGCCTCTCCTAGCTTGGGATAGGATGGCAAAAAACACTCTAAGGCCTAGTGCACACCAGAGCGTTTCGGCTGCGGTTTGCGATCCGCTTGGATAATGTATTTCAATGGGCTGGTGCCCACCAGAGCGGGAGGCGTTTTGCAGAAACGCATACTCCCGGGCTGCTGCAGATTTTGGATTGCGGAGGAGTTTCTGCCTCAATGTTAAGTATAGGAAAAACGCAAACCGCTCTGAAAAATGGCACTTCAGAGCGGTTTGCCAGGCGGTTTTTGTTACAGTAGCTGTTCACTAACAGCTTTACTGTAACAATACATGAAATCTACTACACCAAAAACGCTTCCCAAAACCGCAAAATGCTAGGTGAAACGCTACATAAAAATAAGAAAAAGCGTTTCAAAATCTGCTAGCATTTTGCGGATCTGCTAGCATTTTTTGGTGTGCACCAGGCCATACAGTGGGATGCAAAAGTTTGGGCAACCTTTTTAATCATCATGATTTACCTGTATAAATCGTTAGTCGTTACGATAAAAAATGTCAGTTAAATATATCATATAGGAAGCACACAGTTATATTTGAGAAGTGAAATGAAGTTTATTGGATTTACACAAAAAGTGTACAATAATTGTTTAAACAAAATTAGGCGGGTGCATAAATTTGGGCACCACAAAAAAGAAATGAAATCAATATTTAGTAGATCCTCCTTTTGCAGAAATTACAGCCTCTAAACGCTTCCTGTAGGTTCCAATGAGAGTCTGGATTCTGGTTGAAGGTATTTTGGACCATTCCTCTTTACAAAACATCTCTAGTTCATTCAGGTTTGATGGCTTCCGAGCATGGATAGCTCTCTTTAACTCACACCACAGATTTTCCATTATATTCAGGTCTGGGGACTGAGATGGCTATTCCAGAACGTTGTACTTGTTCCTCTGCATGAATGCCTTAGTGGATTTTGAGCAGTGTTTAGGGTCGTTGTCTTGTTGAAAGATCCAGCCCCGGCGCAGCTTCAGCTTTGTCACGGATTCCTGGACATCGGTCTTTAGAATCTGCTGATACTGAGTGGAATCCATGAGTCCCTCAACGTTGACAAGATTCCCAGTCCCTGCACTGGCCACACAGCCCCACAGCATGATGGAACCACCACCATATTTTACTGTAGATAGCAGGTGTTTTTCTTGGAATGCTGTGTTTTTCCTCCATGCATAACGCGCCTTGTTATGCCCAAATAACTCAATTTTAGTTTCATCAGTCCACAGCACCTTATTCCAAAATGAAGCTGGCTTGTCCAAATTTGCTTTAGCACACCTCAAGCGGCTCGGTTTGTGCTGTGGGTGGAGAAAAGGCTTCCTCTGCATCACTCTCGCATACAGCATCTCCTTGAGTAAAGTGCGCCGAATGGTTGAACGATGACTTCACAGTGACTTCATCTGCAGCAATATGATGTTGTAGGTCTTTCGTGCTGGTCTGTGGGTTGACTGACTGTTCTCACCATTCGTCTGTTCTGTCCATCCAAGATTTTTCTTGGTCTGCCACTTCGAGCCTTAACTTGAACTGAGCATGTGGTCTTCCATTTCCTCAATATGTTCCTAACTGTGGAAACAAACAGCTGAAATATCTGAGACAGCTTTCTGTATCCTTTCCCTAAACTATGATGGTGAACAATCTTTGTCTTCAGGTCATTTGAGAGTTGTTTTGAGACCCCGATGTTGCTACTCTTCAGAGAAAATTAAAAGAGGAGGGAAACTTACAATTGACCCCCTTAAATACTCTTTCTCATAATTGGATTCACTTGTGTAAGTAGGTCAGGGGTCACTGAGATTACCAAGCCAATTTGAGTTCCAATAATTAGTTCTAAAGGTTTTGAAATCAATCAAATAACAGTGCCCAAATGTATGCACCTGCCTAATTTTAAACAATGAATGCGCACTTTCTGTAATTCCAATAAACTTAATTTCACTTCTCAAACATCACTGTGTGTGTCTACTATATGATATATTTAACTGACATTTTTTATTGGAACAACCAACGATTTATACAGGAAAATCATGACAAATAAGGTTTCCCCAAACTTTTGCATCCTACTATTTGTCCCAATGCTCCATTTATAGCGCTGCTAAATCAGATGAAACATCTCTACAAGGGTGCATATCTTCTTGTCTTTTCCCCGAATCTTGTCCAGTCACGGAGGACATGGGAGAGAGACCATGAAATGCAACAGGACAGAGTTCAGTGATGGACATTGCAGCAATGTGGATGGAGCACTGGAACATGTGAGTGTGTGTGGCCACATTTACCCAACTGGCCAGGACAAGAGCAATTACAGTGGCCAGACATAAGGTGCGTGCACACACACAATTATAGTCACTGCAGGTACTGGAAGTCAATCCCTCGTGACAGTTCAAGCAGAGTGCTCTTTAAATGCTTTCTGTTGCTATGGAGGGAAGAGAGGGGAAAACAGCACAGTACACTATGGAGTGGCATTGAGTGGGCAGTGTAATGAAGGGAATAATCTGTTCAGACGAGATGATCCAGCACTCAAGATCTTGCAGTGATGCATTGAATGACTATACACATGCTAAATTTTGAGCAAAGGCAGCCGGTTGGAGCCACAGGTTTTTTTTTTCGCCTTAAAGAAAATTTTAAGTGTTCCATTGGGTACAATGTGGTCTACTCCAGCATCATCTGAAGAAGATGGCTGTTAAGAATGACATGAATTAGATCTTTTGTTGTTATTTGCATTCTGACTTTTTGCATAGCATTATTTAATATGACCGTATATACAAGTACTTACAAGCTCTGGGGGTTGTTGTGCATGTGTTTTTGTTATGTCAATTTCAGGGTATCAGGGATTTTAGAGTACTTCATTGTAACCCCAAATTTTAAAAATTGCCTCTAAGTAAGATTTTGCCCTTCTGTTTCAGAAAAGTACGCCATGTATGAAGTTAGATATAACCATTAAATTTATAGTGAAATAAATCCATTTAAAATGTATCATTGGAAAGTGAAACATTTTACTTTGATGCTGGGATGTGTAAGGATAAGGTGCCATTTGAAGCAAAAACCGCTAGCTTCTGGCTGTTAGATATAGAGATGACTGAAAAATTCTCTAAACAAGCCAATTAGCTTCACACAGGTGGTGGAAATTGGGGCTAGCAAGAAACTAAATTATGAACACAGCTGCTGGAAAAAGTGCTTCAGCTGCTAGAAGTTTTGTTTTGCTTTCATCTCGGGAGTTGCTGTAATTAGAATTTTAGGATAATTTGCTCATCATCAGTTAGGAACATGAATAAGGTGAGCTGGTAGTAGGCGGCTGGTTTCTGTTGACATATTACAATACTACAGAGGGCTGGAGAGGACAAAAAGTCAAATTTTAGGCCCATTTTATCAGACAATCCTGGTTGTAAAGAGGTGAGCAAGAGGTGCAGGTACAGATGATAAAATGTTTACAACCTTCCTCAAGGTAAGCCCGAGCTGAGCTCGGGCTATGCCACACAGGAGGATTTCTCAGGCCCTGCTGGGCCGATTTGCATAATTTTTTTTTGTACAAGCAGCTAGCACTTTGCTAGCTGCGTGTACTGCCCGATCGCCGCCACTCCGCGCCGACCCCATGCGCTGCCTGGCCAATTAGTGCCAGGCAGTGCTGAGGGGTGAATCGGGACTCCCTTTGACGTCACGGCGTCGATGACGTCATCCCGCCCGTTGCCATGGCGACGGGGGAAGCCCTAATGGAAATCCCGCTTGGAACGGGATTTCCAGACGGGCTTGATTGCCGGAGGCCATCAAAGAGGGTGGGAGGATGCCGCTGCCCAGTGGCTGTCATGTAGCTAGCGCTAGGCTAGCTACATGATTTTAAATTTAAAAAAAAAATAAAAAATAGTGCTGCGCTGCCCCCTGGTGGTTTTAATTGACCTCCAGGAGGGTTAAATGCTTCTTAGGATAGAAAAATTTTAATGTCTATGAGTTGACACTCATTTTTCAAATGGCAAACCAAACCAGAAGTTAACCATTACCTTTGCATATTAAAGCAGTGGTGATACTGCTGTCAGGAGACATCGGAAAGCTGGGAATAGGACATGGAGCTAATCATGTGACTAGCGACATGATCACAATGACAATAGCCTCAATTCACTAAGCTTAACTCCTGTCTTTAATAACTCTTCTGAGCTGTTTTACAGTTATCACCATGGTGATATAACTGTGATAACTGTAAAACAGCTCAGAAGAGTTATTAAAGACAGGAGTTGAGCTTAGTGAATTGAGGCCATTGTTACTATGTTTCAAAACTAAGGGAATTGTATCTATCTGATTCTCTCCTCCATTGTGGGCATTCCCTAAGTAAATAGAAACAAACATATACTGTATTTTTTGGACTATAAAACTCACTTTTCTTCCCCAAAAGTGGGGGAAAAAGTCACTGCGTCTTATAGTTCAAATGCAGGGAGTTCCTGACTTATGAACGCCTGCCAATACGAATCTCCAACTGGCAGCAAGGTCGTGGACTCCCTGTACTGTGCCCATGCAGAGGACACAGGTGGACGCAAAAGGGCATAGAGGAGGACACAAGGAGGACAGAGGCGGTCACATGGGGGAAACAGGGAAACACAAGAGTTACAAGGGGACATAAGGTACAAAGGGGCATAATCCACAAGATGCCCCTTCACCATCTATGCGCCAGGTTTAGTGTACATATTTTTTTCCCTTGGTTTTTCTCCTCTAAACCTAAGTGCGTCTTATGGTTAGGAGTGTCTTATAGTCTGAAAAATAAGGGTATATGGATTTCCATTTGAACATCTTATCCTATAAATATGTATTTCCCTTCTTACCTCTGTGGGTGGTATGGGTCTTCCTCATCCTTGGTTCCTCGGCCTATAGGCCCTTGAATTGGAGAACACTAACTCCCAGTTCTCCCAGTTCTGACCTGGGCCAATATGCAATTACATTTTTCACTTGAGTTTTCACCTAGGTGATATTTTCACAACTTGGAAATAAAATATCTTTAAACTACCAGCAAGCAAGAAAAAGTAGGTGAATAAGTACTTTCAAAATTATTTTCTTGCATGCTGGTGGTTTAAAAGGAATTTTATTTCCAAGTTGTGAAAATATCACCTAGGTCCATATGCAATTCACTTTTTCTCCTAGGTTTTATTTTAACAACTTGTCAATTAAATACCTTTAAACCATCAACAAGCAAGAAAATACTTCAAATAATTTTGATAGCACTTGTTTACCTACTATTTGGTACTTTTTCATTGCAGAGTGCTACAATGTTATTTTAAATAAATGTTTAAAAATGATCTCCAGGAGAAAACGTGAATTGCATATGGGCTTAGATGCCTTACACTGTTACTCTCCAGAAAACCCTTGGCCATGCCCACTTGTGTTCATAAGCATAGGAAACAAATGTATAAACAAATGAACTTAAAGGAAGAAGACTCAACAGTACTGTAAACAAACCATTACATGTTTCATGTGCACATCTGTCTGATCCATTCTTCCAGTCCTGAGTGTCAGTTCAGTTTATCAGAACATCTGTTAAACTTGGTGTGGGGTTACAGGTATTCTGTAGTCAGAATACTGCATTAGCATAAGCACAGAGTTTTGGTTATTGGATAGGCAGAAGAGCAGCATTAGATTATTGGCACAAGGAGAGTCACTTTGTGTGCTTTTTCATTTACTTTGTATGTGGCAGTGAGGCTGGAGTTAGGCCTCAGTAAGTTTACATTAAGGAGGAGGTTAGAGTTATTCATCAGGAATTGGGAAGATTACGTTTGGCAGGTATTTTAGGGTTAGGTGTCAGGAATAGGAATTTACATTAAAGGAAACCTAAACTAATTGAACAAAATCCAGTTTAACTTACCTGGGCTTCTACCGGCCCCCTGCAGCTGCCCTGTGTCCGCGCCAGGACAAACCTATCCTTCGGTCCAGCGTTTCTCATACTGCACATGCGCAGGACGCTCCCAGTGACGGTAGGAGCCCCAGGTAAATTAAACTGGATTGTTTTAATTAGGTTCACATTAGGTTATTATGTTAAGGTTAGTCAAACTAAGGTAGATAAGTGTCAAATCATCCTCCAAAAATAACATTGTAAAACAAATAAAAACGTAACTGATTTCATCGGTTATAGCTATCTGCTTTATTGTGCTAAGCACATGACTAAACCGGTTTTCATAGTTTTCCTCTGCTATACTGTACTCAGTGAATATCATTAATAAAATAAATGTAGAAATTTGCAAATAAAAACATTAGCATTTTGGTAAGTATATTTTACCAATATTTATAATATGGTCTTTCACTGCGACAAATTTACCTTGAGACAGCTTCGTACATACAGTACTAGTGAGTATTCCTTTCACTACTGGAACCCCTTTGGGTCTGATCCAATTCACTTTTTCTTCTAAGTTTTCTCCTTGGTGATATTTTCACGTCTTATCAATAAAATGCCTTTTCAGCCACCAGTAAGCAAGAAGATAATATTGATAGTACTTTCTAACCTACTTTTTGCCACTTTTTCAACTGTAGAGTGCTGAAAAGTTATTTTAAAATGGAAGAGGAAAATGATCTCCTATCTCCTCTACAAGGTAGATTTAAAGTTTGAATGTCTCTTCTCAATGTCAGTCTATTAACCTCCCTGGTGTTCAATTCCTGCTAGATTTCTGTGCAAAAAGTGGTTCAATTAATTTTCTCGAAATGTTTGCCTGTAACTTACCATCATTTTTCCAGCAGGGGTGTAGTATAGATTTTGAGTATAATAAATGTTCCAAACACCAAATCATGTAAAAAAAAAGTAATAAATAATTTCATTTTCCCTTTCTTCCAGACCACATTTTCCATACTCTTCAGCTTTTTAGCAGAAAACGTGCAGTGGTAAACTCGATTTTTTTGCATTAAAATTTGGGTTCATGAGTGAATGTTCACAAATGAATAGGAATTTTAATGCAAATAACGCAAGTGAGAAAAGGGCAACGTGCCTTAGAAGTGCTAGGTGAGCCTGACTCGTCCATACTTTTTTCAGCTATTTTTCCCTGGGAAAGTCAGACTTCCGTACCGCCATGGAGGCTATGTGTCCCAGACATAAAATACATGAACTATTGACCATTTTTATCTATCCCCTGTACTTCATAAAAAATGTTATGGCCATTATTCCTTATCAGTGAGGGTTATGCTGTAATCAGACAAGAGATAAGCCGTACCTGAAAGTTAACTTTCAGTCAGGATAAGAAGAAATGCAGCCTAGTTCTTAATATATTTGGCATTGTACATAAATGTTTATCTCATGTCACCTCAGGTACACTTTAACCTCTTGCAGACTGCAGTTTTAAACCCCCCTAAAGACCAGGCCTTTTTTTGCTGAAATGGCCACTGCAGCTTTACGGCCAAGCTGCAGGGCCGCACAACACAGCACACGAGTGATCCCCCCCCCTTTCCCCCCACGAACAGAGCTCTCTGTTGGTGGGGTCTGATCGCCCCCTTGTGATTATTTTTATAAATATTGTTTATTTTTGATTAAAAACAAGTTTTTTTAAAATTATTTTTGACCCCTCCCTCCCCGCAGCTGGCCAATCATGGCGATCGGCTGTCATAGGCTTCTGCCTATGAGAGCCGATCGCTCTCTTGTCCCCAGTACAGCACTGCTTCTGATCGCAGCGCTGTACTATATGTAAAGACGGCAGATTCACCAGCCGCTCGGAGACTGAAGGTGTTGCCCCCTGAGCAGGAGATGCGCATACAGCCTGCACGCGATCTCCTGCAAAACAGTGCCCCCAGGACTTGAAGCCAATTGGCGTTAGGTGGTCATGGGGCTGCCACCGCAGCCACGCCCGTTGGTGTGGGGCGGTCGGCAGGTAGTTAAAGTTGAAATTTTGTTTGCACTTAATGTAAAGCTTGATGTCCTCATTGAAATGCACAAATAGGGACCATTGAAGTATATTTTAAAGATCAGGACTCCACCCTTCCCTTTACCTCTCCTGACTCTTACTGTGCCCCTAGTGCTGGCGTCTGCTGAGTATGCGATCAGCAGAAGCCTACACTAGGGGAACAGTGAGAGATAGGAGATGTCTCTGATCGCCGTTGGAGCCACTGGATGAGGTGAGCCGTACTGCCGCTGCTTATAGCTATACCCGGGCGGATATGGCAGAGGACAAACAAACGTGTAGAGGGGAGGACACATGGGGCAGAGGGGGACAGAAGGATACACATGGAGGACACATGGGGGACAGAAGGAAACACATGGGGACACTTGAGATACACATTTGGGGGAGAACATCTACAAGATGCTCCTGGACCACGGACACACCCGGCTTAGTATATTTTTTTCATGCTTTTTGCCCTCTAAACCTAGTTGCAACTTATAGTCCAGAGTGTCTTATATGCCGAAAAATATGGGTAGCTTTAGATTTGAGCAAGTGAAAAGGTTCTGTTTTCTCACTTATTACCTCTTTAGTACAAGAGACGTACATTGCAGCAATTTGAATATACATTTATGTTAAAACCTATTACTATTACTCATTAATCTGATTTCCAGCCATTTGATGGGACAAATGTTTTTTCATGGTATTGTTTCAGAACGGATAATTTGTATTAGGCATAGAGCTGCATTATAAGTTATAGAAATCATCCCTATTGTCCTAATCACTTGGCTAAACCATTTTTTTCATAGCCTTCCTCAGTCGTACTGTAAATATCATTAATAAAAGACAGGTAGACATTTATAAGTAACATAATTGCGTGCTTTATTGATATACAGAGTAAAGCATTATATAATACAATAGTAAGGCATATTTTTGGTGAACTTGATATGTAGTGAAAATGCAGGAGTAAAACAAAGATGTATATAAAAATAATTAGTAAATTTTCGACAATGTCAGGTGTTAAAACACAATCTCTTCTGATGGTCAGGATGATAAATGACAAAAATGCCAAATGCTGATGTTATGTATTAACATGGAGTCATTTCTGCAATAGAATACTCTTTTAAAACAATATTTCTAAGTAATGTTCAAAGCAGCAATAAAGCTTCCCCTTTTTTTAATAAGTATAGAAATATATATTTGAGACACACGCAAAACTAATGCATAATAGATACAAACCAAAAGGTAAGATAAAAACAAACAAAAAACGTGCAAATTCCCTTAGTGTTCAAAACATGTCTGGAACACACACACACACACACACACACACCAATCTTTGAAATGAAATGAGAGGACAACCGTTGCATGGAGCCAACAGTAAGCTTACTTATGTGTATCTGGAAAGGACGAGGTGATCCCTTTGAAAAATATATCTTTGATGCGCATACTTGAAAATAGAGTGAAGGAAAGCCCAGAGGTTAGCCCTTCCTCTGTTACTAAACGCACCCTGCCATTCACCATCTTTGTAGTTTATATTGTTAAAGTATGCATTATGATAATGCTGGTGGCAATGCTAGATTTCAAGGGCAGATTAAAAAGATCTAGAGCTTGAGGTATGTTTAAACTTAAGTTTACATTTTTTTTGCAATATATAAGGTTATATTCATACGGGTGCATTTTTTAGGAAAATTCTGAATATATATCCATCCGTGATTGGACATATTCCATAAGCCCCATTTCCTTTTCAGAGCACTGACATTATTTAGTCTAAGCCATCATATTGAAGGAGAATTATAAACTCCTAGATATGATAACAGAGGTGTGTTAAAGTGCATACAGCACACATAATTTACCTATAGATATTAAAGTACAATTGTATGTGATCCTACAATCTCTAAGATTAAATACATAAAAATATAAACAGGTGTGTTAAACCAACTTCATATTCTAATTGAATAGGGGAAGGAGTAGGAGAGAGTAGATTTCCCTAACTGCATCCACTAAGATTCATTATGAGACACTGGCCCATATCCAATTACCTTTTTCACCTGAGTTTTCTCCTAGGAGATAATTTTCATCTTCTCTAAAAAAACAACAACAACTTTTCAGCATTTTACAATGAAAGAAGTTCCCAAATGTTAGTGAAAAAGTACTATCAAATTTATTTTAGGTGTTTTCTTGCTTGCTGGTTGTTTAAAAAGCATTTTATGGCAAGGTATGAAAATCATCTTGGAGAAAGCTTAGGGGAAAAAGTGAATTGCATTAGGGCCACTGGCCCATATCCTACTAACTTTTCCTCTCAGTTTTCTCCAAGGAGAAAGTTTTAGTTTTTTTTTTTCAATCTGGAAGCTTTAAATGTATTATATTGGTAAGGTTTAAAAATACATGGAATACTTCTTTACCTATTTTTTATTACCACTTTTTCAAGTGTTAGGTTCTGAAAAGTTATTTTTTGTAAAAGAAGATGAAAAATGTCCTCATGGGAGAAAACTCATGAAAAAAGGTAATTAGATACAAGCCATTATCCTTCAAGTATTACACATAAGTGTACTGAAGCAGTGTTTCACCAAATCCATCCTCGGTTTCCAAGAAACAGTTAACATTTCGTGGCTATTTATATAGGTAGTTAAATCACACCGATAAGCTACAAATTTGTGAGATTACCTGCAACATTTGTACTGTTTTATGACTTTGAGGACAGGTTTGGGAAGCACTCTTCCAGTGCACTAGTGATGGAATAAAAACCACCCATATGAACGATGACATCTAGGTTTTACTGTAGTGTAGGTTAGAAGACTACATGAACTAATGCTTGAATATGTGCATTACATTCTGTCATCAGAACATACTGCATAGTCCTTCAATTACATAGGAGTTGGAGCAGCATGTGTATCAGTAGTACTATGCACATCTGCTACCCGTTAGCATGATGCTTGCTGCTACTCTGTACAGCAAAGCCAGTTAATGAACAGTCAAAGTAAAAATAATAACAATATTCATTATTATTATAATTGCGCAAATTAGTCATTTTATCAGAGCTAATGCATCCCTTGTGTTCTAATATCACAGGCGTTGACCTTTAGTTTAATAAATCTAAAATACAAAAAGATGTGAAGCCTCACCTCCGTTACTATTGCCTAAAAACTTCACATAATACCCCCCTCATCCATTTTTATCTTCTGCTCAAGACCCTGTGTGCAGCAGGTGGAAGAACACAATGGGAGTTACAGGGACAACTGTCAACAGGTCATTAAATTGTGCAATTCATGTTAACAGTTCAGCAAAAGAATATGCTTTAGATATTGTGTGCATGGGGAGGGCTTTCAGTGATTGTCCACTTAATGTCTGTGTAGCCAAATAACAAATGCTTTATTAACCCCTTCGGTACCAGCAGTCTCTGGCCCCTTAAGGACCAGAGACTGCTGGTACCAGAAATCGTCGCATACCAACGAATCGCCGCGCACCCGTCGTCTCAGGCCACCCACTCTGCCATGTCTATGAGATTGGCTCACATTGATGACAGTGTTAGGAGCCAATGAAATCGACTCCTGACTGTCCCACAGTACTCTGTCATACCAACTGCAGGGCGAGTGATCTGTGGCAGGGAGTGAGCGATGTGATCGGCGGGAGCGGTGAGAGGAGCAGCAGCCTCCAAACAGGGCGTAGATTTTAATCACTGCCGTCCGAAAGCAGTTAATATTCTTATGATTTTTAAACTCAAACACCAGCCCTAGTGCTGCCTTATGTATGTACCTTCTGGGACACAGTCAAATATACTATACCATGTAGTGGTAACAAAAAGCATTATGCAAACTTATTTAGCTACATTTGTGCAGCACACCAGCAAATTTAAGACATGAAGCTAATAGTCCATAAATATTATCAAATGACAGTTATCCAAAACTCAAGTAATACCAGGCAAAACTACCAATAAGAAGAAAAGCCATTTTAAACTCCCACTCACACTCTCTGAGTTACATTGCCTACCCTGTAACTGCTACAGCTTGGGAAAGTGAATGAAGGCCGCTTCTACCTCAATGCCTGTTGAATCTCAGGCACCTAATCACTGTAGAAGCTGTGTGAAGGATGTGTGAAGACCCACCTGAAAACAATCATTAGGGTGTGAATGTGAACATGCACCATCTAGTGTGCATGCTTATTCCTATTTGCAGGATAGAGGGGCGAGGCCTCTTGTACACTATATGCCATCCAGATTTGTATACGATCTGATTTTTGATTCAAATTAAAATGTGCAATGCACCACACATTTTCATTAACTTTATGGAAACTGATGTAGCCATTCTCTCTTTCCACACTGATAATGACAAGATAGCCTCTGCTGCAATGAACAACTGACATACGATATGTGGTTGGCTGGGGTGTATGGTTCCAGTCATGTATGCGGTTGGCAATGCTCCTGGCTACACAACGACTGACACACCTGTAGTATATAGAGAGCCTTTCCCTCACTGAACACTGACAAGTTTTCATACAGAGTTACTTTAAAGCAGGCCTGAAATAAACCCAGGTCAAGCAGAGCATGTGATGAAAAATTACATAATCAGAGGCTACCTACAGTGAAAGCTGCATGTCTACATTTTCATTAGATCCATAGATTAGAGCAAGTGTGTTATATAAGGCAGAGTGAAACTGAATAAGGCGAGTCAGTGTGAAGCCATCCATCACATTAAGGGACCAACAAAGAGGCTGGAAATGAAGGGACTTCCTCCTGCAACTCTTAGCCATAGTACTAACTTGCATATCATGTTTCTAGGTTCTGTATATTAAATAGCAAAAAAATGTATTGTAATCCAAATCCGAACATTTGTATAGCGCTATTCTCCTGTTGGACTCAAAGCGCTCAAGAGCTGCAGCCACTAAGAGCGTGCTCAAGAGACCACCCTGCGGTGTTAGGGAGTCTTGCCTTGAACTCCTTACTGAAATAGGTACTGACCCGAGCCAGGATTGGAACCCTGCTCTCCCATGTCAAAGGCAGTGCCCTTAACCAGTACACTATCCAGCTACTTACTTAATTACATCATGCAGTTTCATAGTGGGTAACCACTTATTGTATACTTTCTCATTACATCTTCAGCTTATATTGTTCAGGTTTTCATCATGGCCACTTTAACAGAAAGTCTTGGCTGAACGTCTAGATTAAGGATCAAACCTACATAGAAAAGTTCAGTCTTTTGTCCTTGAGAAAATCAATTACTTCATTTAAAACAAACTGAAATCACATGCTAACCAGACTTTCCAAGACTATACGAGAGAAGGCTTCAACTTGAAAGAACTCTACAGACTTGGGTGTTGCAGTTTGGGGGATGTGCTGGGGGTAAATGGCTACATATTATTCAGTGATACTCTTGGATAAGTTTAGAAGGAGTTAACTTTGTCAGGTGTTTATTACGGTTTGTGTTACAGTTTGAAAAGATTCTGCATCAGTTTGCTTGCTAACCCACTAACTGGAACAAGGAGTGCAACAAAATATCCCAGTGGGGACAGAGAAATAACCTCTTTTAGCAATGTGCCAAAATTTTAAACCCTTGGGAAGTTTTATCATGGCTAGTGAAGCCTTGGTGTCAATTGCAACTTCCTGTCCTGGTGATGGAGTTACAAGAAGTGATGGTGGTCTCTCCCTAACAGGAACAGAGTGGATAATATTTTTTACACACATTCTAAAACTTAACTCTCTATAAAAAAATGAAAACCTTTGTTTTGTCATATTATTTTAACAAGTGGTTTAGCTTTTTCTCCCTATTTCCAAAGCTATTTTTAGCACCAGTAGGAGTTTGTACAGTAAGTTACTTTAAGGATTTTTTTTACTGATGTACTAACTAACCATTTAGTTCTTTCTTTTGCAACTCTGCTAAGACAAATTATTGCTGATTAACCAGTTTAAACTATAAAGGATTGACAATTTTACGATAAATACTTAATACTTTCTCAGACTGCTCCCTGGCATTTTAGTCACATTTAAAAATAGCAATAGCAATGTAACTTTTTTTTAAAATGAAGATAGAGATTATGCCTACTTTTGGTACATACAGCATGATTAAACTAAATAAATCATCATTCTGCTCTTAAGCTGCTCATTTACATTTAAAAAACGGCAGCCTGACACTTCATGGTGGGCAGACAAATAATGTGATGAGAATACATCAGCAAGTGGATCCATAGATTCATTTTTATCTGAAAATCTCCATAGTGCATAAATAGGACAAATCAATAACGTCTGATAAAATGATAAATGTTTAGCAGTAGTTCTCTCAGGCTGGGAATTGCATTTTTTAAATATGCCTACAGTAACAAAATGCTTGATTAAAATGTTGGTTTACTACACAACGGGTACATTTAAATATAGTGGTAAATGTAGTGGCAACATGTTGTTGACATAATCTGAAACACCATAAAACCATAGTGAGGTAGATGTAACATGGTCAGCCATGCCTGATGACAAAACAAAAAATCATATGGGTTGTCCTTAGCACACTAGCCATGGTATGAGAGCAATAGATGCAAGGCAGTAAATGTTCCCACACTAGAAAGTACCAGATGGATGAATAAAGATGTCCACACATACACAGCAACTGACGTGCTACTATCAGTCAGCCATAAGGAGCGTGTGACCTGTTAACAGAACATTGCAACTGATGGAAGCATCTGGCGGCTCTACAGGCGCACTTCAATCTTACATACCAGTGTGTGGAGTGCTGAAGATAAACACACAGTTGTAGCTTTTCTACCCTGTTTCAAAGTGTTGACATGTTGCAGTGCAGCTGATCTAAACTCCGATGGGAAGCTGAAAACGCATTTGGTGAAAATGGATTTTGCTGATTGCTTTTACTAGAGAGCTATAATTTCTGGGAACTCTGTTAAAGCAATTCACTTCACAACCGCTCCACCGTTCACATGACACGACAAAATAAGGAAATAGCTACAATTTTTGGTGATGAGATGCAGCAATCACCTACTTTCCTTTAAGTGGCATTGGTGTTCCTGGTAATTAGTCGGTTAGTCACTGACAATGACTATTACCAGCAGGAGAAAACTTTAAATAAAGCAAGTCACCAACCTAACATTTTTCTCTTTAGTACCTAACAAAGTAGACCCCGTTATATATTTCCAAAGTGCCAGTGTGCAGATTTGACAGACATACAGATTCAAGAGTTGCCCAGACACAGGTACATGACTATTTCGATAAACCAAGCCATTTCAAAAAATAATCATCTAGGAGCCTTGTTAGTCTTTTTATTCAAGAGGAAACACTGAAATAAGCCTGCTTAATCATCAAACACTGAACTGTGTGCAGAGGAATAAAAATTAACGTAAAAGCATACTTCTCTGCACCGCATATTATGTGTGATGTTAAGACAGGTTCAATTCACATACAGTAAATATGCCATTCTACTCGTGTCACAGGACAGTGGGAGCCCCTAGAAAACAATTAAAAAGGTACCTGAACTCAGAGGGATGTGGAGACTGCTACTTTTATTTTTTAAACATATGGCATTTGCCAGGCTGCCATACTTATGTTTTGGCTTCAGTGCCATCTGAGTCACACATGTGCAACAAATATGCTACGAGTGAAGTCTGACTTGAGAAAGAACTCCTTCTCGACATATTTGTTCTGAAACAGTGACTCAGCAGGCTAGTGGCATTTTCAAAAGGAAGCTTGCAATGCTTCCGTATTGCTCTTTAGGTTTCTTTATAGAGGTTGTGCATTAATAAAAACTCACAATTTAACCCATAAGAGTAGTTCCCTAGTTAGTTGCATTGAGTACCAAGAGCTGTTTGAGGATTAGGGCACACGGAGACAGTTTACTCAAAATGTTCTGTCATCATCTGATCTTCCTGGTTCATCTGGACATTTTTTTTTTCCAGAACAAAATCTTTCAGGTGTTTATCACAAACCTATATCATGTTAAAGGAATACCATACTTTACAAATTCATGGTAATCACATTATTGATAAACAATAGACTAAGAAAACATCATTCACAATTTATCGAAATATCTGGTATAGGTTTTCACTAAGCGTGGACAATAGGACACATTGCAGCGGTTAAGAATTTCAATAAAACTTAGAGAAGTCTTCATTTACATTTCTTAAGTATGACAATGTAAACAGGGCACATGATATACTGTGGTAGGGATGATCAATGAGATACAAATATTTCGGGATTCATGCAGGATTATGTAAAATTTGTATGCAAAAAAGGACCAATCAATGTAAACCTTAGTGGAACCTGATTGTGCCATTTTCAAGCTGCATACATTTGTATACAAAATTTACTTTTTGCATAATCCTGTATGAAATATTTGCATCTCATTGATCATCTCTATAATGTGGTATGTTTGCTTCTAACTGCCTCTAGCACTTTGTGAGTACAGCTCAGCTG
The DNA here is from genome assembly GCF_040937935.1 of Hyperolius riggenbachi. Classification (NCBI taxonomy): domain Eukaryota; kingdom Metazoa; phylum Chordata; class Amphibia; order Anura; family Hyperoliidae; genus Hyperolius; species Hyperolius riggenbachi. Next base: position 232,915,984 of record NC_090647.1, read on the forward strand.
TAAAAATACCCTACGAAGAAGATACCAATTCTATAGTTACTATAGTTAAGCATATCCAATGGTTCTTGGAAGCAAGGCAACAGGACATCAGTGGGCTAATTTCACATCTGCCATCACAGAGTTCCCTCTGTGGAATGCATGTCAGATCAAACATACCAGAAGTATCTGAAAATATTCTTGCATATAAGCCCTAAAATTTGAATTGCAGGCCATCTCTTTACCAGAATAAAAATATTGAACCTTATGGCAATAATACAATAAAGAATGCCCTTGTTACTTTTACAAGCCGACCAACGTTTCCATGGTGCATGGTTTTCTGGGATATGGCACAGGTAATTGTGGGAGTGAGCAGTGCTTTACCACATGAGCACTGTAATCGGAAGAATTATGGGAACACTTGCATAGGGCAAGGGCTATAATTTGGGCAGCTGGAAGGTGCACTGTTCTGTCACATATGAGATAGGAGGCCTTGGATTAAAATAATAATTCTTGAACAGAGCTTTAAGGTACTTAACCTAGTGATACTGTTAAATACAGGTAGATGTGTCTATGAGAGACACTATTCCAGCAGTGTATGATCCAAAGAATGAAGAGTTTGATGGTGGTGTCTGTGTGTCTACTGTTACAGAGCAATCAGTGGAGCATGCTGGGATCAGCAGAGACCAGACATGGTCAATGTGGGGACGGTAAATTTGACTTCAAGTATAGTTTATGTTAATTTTACGCAAACCTGTGCAGCTTGAAATTGGATAAATGCAGTAACTGATGATTTTGATTATTCCAACTACAGGCTGCTTATGTGCATAAAATATACATATAATCCATCAGCATCATCATAAATTCTTATCTCACTGACCAGGTCCAGTAGAGGCATAGAAATGAACAGCTATCAAGTTCTTCATTCTGTGCATGAACTGGAGTAATGGTACCCATACATGGTACATTAAAAATGTTATCGTTTATTCGACCAAAATGATCTAATCGAATGAAAGTAGAAAATAATCCTTTTTTTCCGATCAAGAAAAACAAAGGATTATCCCTTTTTTTTCTATAAAAGTCAGATCAGACATGTTGGAAAAACCTTTATATTCGATCTAACTGAATAATCGAACAAAATTATCTAATCAAATTTTTTTTTTAAATTGTACCACGTATGGGCACCTTAAGAGTGGTGTCTATTGCAGATACTCCTCTTAATGTAGTTAACCCTGTTACTAAGCCAAGTACCTTAACCTAAAAAGAAAAAAATAATTTGTGGTTACAAATGGCACTCCCCTTTTCCTATGCTATCTGATGGCTTTTTTGTGTGACTGTAATGTAAATGGTTTAGTCCACACAGTTTTCTGGTATAGTGTGCCTTGGACATTGTGTCACACAAACGAATTACTCGCCCATCTAATTATTGCTTACTGTATGCTTTAAGTCATAATCATATCCTGAACCTATATAGGAGCATAATACTTTAGTCTTTCTAGAGGTTACTATAAGTGCCCAGTATATGGTGCATGAAAATAAATTACTGGAAAGGAATCTAGAGGAGAGCCCTTTTTACTTTTTTTGTTCCTTTCCTGGATAAGTATTTGTTGAAAAAAAAATCAGCTTGCCCTATTCCATAAGCTTTGCTAGTTCTATTAAAAGAACAAAGAAAAATCAAGCATCTTAATCTCTATTAGCAATATTATCTAAAAAGTTAATAATTTCATTTAATAAATTATGTTCAGATAGCCTTATTTAGTAAGTCTGCAGAAGATTCTTAACACTGTGCCTGCAACAGTCTAAGGGGACATACAGGTCTTACTATATTAAGATGTTATTGATTATTATGGGTTACAGTGTAATTCTTGCCTTTTTCACTAAATTATTAAAAGATATATGGCCCCATTTTACTCTAGCCATCATTCTTCAAAAAGTGAAAAATGTCTGCAGTTGCTAACTTGATACTCTGTCATACTGTCTAAAATGAACAGATTTTATTTTACATTGCAATGCTGGAAAAAAAAAACCCTGCTCATGGGGCTTTGTAGTGTTCATACTATGATGCGAGGTACAGGCTCAAAAAATGTTGTGTTTGTTTTTTAGTGGGCTGTCCAATAAGATAATTTTGTTGGTAAGTTAGCATTTTACTTCGGTGAATGAATGGCTGCTAGGACCATCTGTGCAACAGGCCCCATAAAATGAAAGACAGAACTCTACATTAAGTCTAGCTCGAGGTTTCCAATGCTGGTTTTGATGGTTCTCAAGTCAATGAATGGATGTTGATGGTTTTGGCCAGTTCCATTGTTCTTCAAATAACAAACATGTCTGTGGAACGCAAGTCCATGTCATATTTGGTGCTATAACTGATGTTCTTTGAACCAGAAGGAAGAAAATAAAATGTCACGTAACATGAATATTGTTGATATACAGTTACAAAGCCATGGCGATTCTAAAGTCAATGCACTGTTTTTTGATTTTTTTTTCCTTTTTAAAGGTTTTTTTTTATATAAACAAATTGTTTTTTGTTTTTTATAAAGCACACTTTAGTTTACAATCTTTATAACTGATATAAATTTTTTAAACAACCCAAAACTGCCCTCTGTAAAAAGAAATGGCAAGATTTTGTTAAGCTATCAAGATTTTACATGTAGTTTTCTTATTGGTTTTGTACAATTGCATAGACATTTAAAACCTGCCATTGTTACCAAAACAATAACAGACTTAAGAAACTACTAAAATCTACAGTATAGTACCACTACCCTTCACAAAAATATAGATATTTTCTTGTAAACTCTTACAGTCTAATCCCCTTTTTGAAGTACGAAGATGGTTATATAAAAAAAAACTCATGCGGTGCGCAGGGAGTTGTTATTCTAACACCTCGTCATCCGTCATAACTGTGACTAAAGTTTCCATCGCTCTTCCCAAATCGTCGGCCATGTGAAAGAGATTTCCTACATGGTTTCCTAAAAGGAAAAATAAAAGAATGCATTATAATTACCACATAATAAAAAAAAAAAAGATTCCAGTATTAAATTCTAGTGCAAAGTGCTTTAAAAGCAATATAGTCACTGCTAGCAATCTCATGGGTCTTCACTCTTCAGTGCAATTAAGGTTGACACAAGCATAGGCACTTTATGTATTGGGAAAATTAATTAATATTTGATTCATTTTTTTTCTAGTGGGAATATTACTGGAACATGGTGGACTTAAACTCAGACTTTAAATGCAGACCTTTTTTTCTAATTTTTCCATGCAATTATGCCATGTCCATGAAGGATTAAAGCTGGCCTTCACAAAAATTAGGTGGGCCCCCAAAACAGTATTGCAATACTCTGAACATCTGTAAATACTGAAATTCAGCTCTGGCAGCAATTGCTGCACTTCTTTAGAAACTTTCACACCAGGACCCTTGCTGTACAGGCCATATCGTCAACCATATGATGCCACCAGCCCTCCCCTTGCTCCCACATCTCCATGGTGGCTTGTAATTAAACTATCAACGCAAACAATACTCCTGTAGACCAAAATGAATGCATAGTTGCATTGGTTCAGAAAACCAGCACAGCATTAAAAAACAGCCATTAAAAAGCAGTCATGCTTAATCCATCAAAAATAGAACCAACATTATAGGCATTATACCAGACAATGGCTTCAATTCATCAAGCATTACCGCATTCGGTAATGCTGAAAACAGCTGACTTTACGGAGCACTTAGTAAAATGTTAATTCATCAAAGCAGTTACCGCATGAGAAGCAGACATTCCTGTGCAGAGAGATAAATTACCGACTTGTTAATTGATTACCTCAACACATGTCAGTAAAATGTCAGCAAATGTTAATTCATCAAGCTCACAGCATTCGATAACATGTGGGGTGTTTATCTCCAGCTCTCCCCTGTCGATAAGGAGCTTGGAATGCCTTCTCCGTGTGTGACAGGACCATAGAAACCTCCCCTGCAAGTGCTGCTGATAGGTTGGCCAGGCTTCTCGGGTGGAACAGACCCCCTCAGGCAGCCAGGGGAGAGAAAAGAATTAAAGTTATTTTCCAGGCACCCTTCGGTAGTGTAACCCCTTGAGTGCCTGTTTAAATATGCAGGGATGCAAGTGGGAGCTTGTGGCAAAATGACCTAAGCAGGGAATGTGTAATGTTTCTCAGCAGTTCATCTAAGCTGTGGCAAGTAAATAGAAACTTAAGACTAATGAGACAGATTCAGCAAGAGCAGAGGCAGCACAACAAATATAAAAGGCACATGTATAGGGATGTCGGTGCTGCCTCTTTCCTATTGTAATGCCCTCACTGCACGGACCTCTTCGGTAACTTACCGAACATCTACCACATGTGTGAAAATATTGATGAATTAGCACAGTGAAGTGTAAAATACCGAATGCGGTATTTTAAGGACTGGGATTTTTTTATCGAACACCCTTTGATGAATTGAAGCCAATGTCACTTAATTGGAGCATGGTCTCCACCTGATCAGCTGGAGGAAGCAGGTGTATATAGAAGTAGTGAATTTCAATACTTTCAATCAGTTATTTTAATATACGCCACCAAATGGAAGTGTGTGGGGCTTGCCTAATCATCATGCTGAATTCAAGGACTCCTGGAGTTAAGCTTTAAGAACATATTGAACATTATTAAAATAAATATATTGGGATTTACATTAAAACAACCACAATTAACTAAACAGAAACAAATCCAGACAGAAAGTAAAAGGACTCCCTTTAAAGACCTTGAACTACATCAGTATGCAACTAGGCAGCTGTCTGCACAATTATCTATAACAAATTAAGTATGGAAAATGTATATCTGTAAAACTACTTCAGAGAGAAGATGAGAGCAAGGTTCCTCCCTACACTGATAATTGGATGGCTCTCAACATGTCAACATTTTCCAGCTAGCCCCACATCTCATCATTCCCTCTTTACCCAGCAGCCACAACTTTTCGATGCAGGTGGGGACAGAATAGGACATGGAAAGACAACTGAAGGTGAATTACAAAAAGGATGAAAAAAGGCACATAGTGAAATGAAAGTATATAAAATGTCTAGATGAGATATTCCTTTTCAGGTCTGTAAAAAAACTTTAGATTATTTATTACAGTGAATATGAATATTCCTCCTGCAATCAAAGTTTCTTTTTATGAATATAAATATATTGGGAGCAATCAAATGTAAAAAAAAAAATCAACTGAAGACTTTTTAAGTAACAACTGAGTAATGCTAGCTAAGATAAATGCCGATACACCTGTTCTCATCAAGGTAAATGAAGTCCAGAAGGACCTGTTTGGCAAGTTGACAGTACTAGATGACAACACAAAACATTCACAAATGTGTTATTTTTGTGCACAAGATTAAAGTATTTTTAAGGTTGTAAATAAAACAAAAGCAAAACACAAATGGCTTAATCAGATGATTTTTGATGTTTGTGATTCCCTATGCGTGTGTGCAGTTCTCCTCCCTCAGACAACGTAATTATTTCTAAACATTTTCTTGAATGCATTGTTTGACTGTTACTTTCAGTGATTTTATCATCTCTGTTTTCTGTATAGTGTACCAATTAAGGTGGAACAACAAAAATACCTTTGCTGAAAACTCTCAAAGTCTTGCACAGAAAAAGAGTGGACTAGTGTTTTAGCACTTAGCAGATGGACATACATACAGTGGATTATCATCACCAGAAATCTGAGCCAATCTTTTGCGGTTGTTTTTGGGTGGCAATCTGGCAGCTGGCCGTTATTTAAAGTGTACCAGAGATCACTAAATACAAACAATCGATACTTAGCCAGGGTTTCCGCCAGCCCCATAAACACGTGCAAGTCCCTCACCGTCCTCCTGCGGTCTGCAATTCAGCCCCGGTAACTTGCTCAGTTGGGTCCAGTTTGGGTCTTCTGTGCATGAGCGAACCTCCCGCACATGCGCAGAAGACCCAGACTGAATCGACTGAAGCAATTACTGGGGTTGATCGTGGCTGAACGGCAGACCGCCGGAGCGACTCACACGTGTTTGTGGGGTTGGAGGAAACCCCGTGTAAGTATTGATTCTTTGTGTTTAATGATCTCTGGTTTACTTCAAATCTTTCCCACATATAATTTCAGAAAATGAGTAATAAACCTTCTACTTAAAGTAAATGTCCCACCCCTTCTGTCCTCAGTGTTTCTAATGGCTGCATAATTAAGCATGCAACGTTTCTTATAGCTACATTGGACAGCATGTTTCTCTGTGTAGCAGGACTAACGACGTAATGGATGTGATCAGTTTGATCAGGTGATTGGTTTGTAAGGCTCTATTATTATTATTAAAACTCTTCAGAGCAGTGTTAACTGGGATTTGTGACACATTGGTTGGTCAATTGACTAATTTTGGAAAAACTTGCAGAAAAAAAACAAAAAACATGACTCCCTACACTCCCAAATCTGTAGCCCATTAATGGCTATGAAAACTGAACAGCCACATTGTGTTCCCTTGCTGCATTCAATGCTTATGATGTGTTATTTTATCAACACACTGGAGGAAAACAATTATATGCCTATGTGACTGCACTCTGGCATTCACTGCTCATTATACAAATTCTGAAAGTAAAATGCCAGGCTTGCTGTGGTGCGGCATGTTATTATACACACTTTAAATTCTTGTACACATAAAAAGCGGCCATGAGGAGTCAATAGCTATAATCTAATGCAAGAAAAGTATTATAACCTTTGTAGGTAAATAGCCCATCTATTATAAAGTAGTTTCAGAAAGTCATTTAGTTGTTTTTCTAGTTTTCAAATCATATTTAATGAGTAATATGTAGTTCTCAAGTGAAAAAAAAATTATGCTGTCTCCAGCTGTAGATATTGTGCTCTTTCTTCTGCATTCTTAAAGGGTACTTGAAGTGAATTAAAAAAGAAAATGTTACATACTATCCTCAGTAGTGCAAATTCTATGGATAGTTCAGAGGCTCTCTGGGTCCTCCTACAGCCCACTGTTCCAGCACAGGGTCCTTCTATACCCCTTAGAGTTGAATATGTTTATTCTGGCCACACTCCAGCCATGGACCAGTGCATCCAGACTGGAAATGCACAAGTGGGGTCCACACAGACCTAGTAGAATGAAGTGATCGTGCATGCAGGAAAAAAGCCATGCACACCAGTTTGTTCTACTGAGCATGCATGGACCTCATTTGAGTATAACCAGTGGCTAGTCCAGAACATGAAGCATGGCCAGAAGATGAAGAGGGATGCATCTATGGAACGGTGAGCTCAACAAAAATCCAGGAAGCATCTGGACCATCCATAAGCTAACTACCGAGGTAAGTATATTTTTCTCCCTTCCCAACTCAGGTGAGCTTTAAAGTGGTTACCATGGTCAATTCATGCTGCAGATTTGGTAATTCATTCAATTTTAAACCAAGGCAAAATTGAGGTCAATCTACTTGGTTACTGAATGGCTACTGCAGTTTTCTGATACTTGCATCCAAGCTTATCAACAGCAGACCTAGGTTATAAAAATGTATAACAACCATCTTAGAACATCCATAACTTTACCTAGGTTACTTTTATGTTATATAATCAATGACTGATGTGCTGAGGAAGAGTGAACACAGAAGCTTTATCGGTCACTGCATAAATAATGTGTCAAAAGCTAGGACAGATGTTCCTTTCCAATCTCATCTCTTGTTTCACCTACTTTCTAGTAGTCTGCTGAGTTGATGCTGTAAAAGAACATTGCATGCACCTGTGGTCCGACTCACTGAAGATGTTGTCTGAATTCATCATGCTCTGTGCTTGTGGGTGGTAAGAGCACACTTTTATATGTTTTTACGTTTCATTAAAAATTGTTTAGATGCCAGCTAATGTGTTTTACTTACATGTAGTCACTTAGGATATAAAGGCTTTATGTCAGGAACACGGTAAACATAAAAACTGTAAAATGCTGGATTAGGTTTGTGCTTTCATGCAGATGTACAAAACGCCTTCTTTGGAAGCTTTCACAATGTCATGTAGCGTAAACCCAGAACACAATGATGTTAGTAGACACCAGAATGTTAACACCAAACTCAATGCTTGGTTGACAATGAATGCAAATGTTAATGACAAGGCAGGCTTTAAAACGCTCAATGCTTGAATATAGCTGTTTTAGTACAGTTCTTTGCTGTACCATACGGAGAGGTAAAGACAAACTGACTGCTTGCTGTTGGACCTAAACTAACTAGACACAAAATTGGGCCTTGTTAAAGTACTGTCTTTATAGTTACAATAAACTTTATTTTTTGTTTTACTAAATAATATCACTATATACAGTAAGCACTGTTTCGGTATCGATGAAAAGTAAAACGGTATATTTTTTTCCCCAAAATTAATTTTGCAGTTAAAGTATTTTTTTTCTGAAAGCACCAATAAAACAAAATGTAGCAGACTTGTCTTCATCTTAATGAGACAGTGGATACAAGGACAATTTTAGGCAAAATGGGGCCCTGGGCAAAAATAAATGTGGGGCCCATTACATTTTCATACTGTAGTGACTGTAAACTTGTGTCCTCTAAAGTCCCTGACTTCTGGGGCTACCGAGGAGCCTTAGGGCCCTTGGTACATTGCCTAATGTGAATGAATGCAACCACTGGCCCTAAGTGTACCTCAACAGGAGTCAATAAGATCCCTGCACTGATTCACAATGCTGAACCCCTTCCTGGGCCAGTAGATGCAACTCCCCAAGACATATCCCACTCTAAATTGCAGAATTTATGCTACAGAACAATTCATAGGCAGGGATTGTATTAAACTCATATGTATGTATATGAAAAACCTGTTAAAGTGTAACTGTGCATAAAACCGAAAATCCATTATTTTTAATCTGGTGAACAAGTAATACGGATGATAACCAGGCAATCCAAAAGTTCAAATCTCTATTACTTTTCTTGTTTATAAATGATCATTCCCCAGTTTACCTGACTTTTATTTGGTACGTTGCCGCACAAATAAAGTTGCAGGGCATTCTGGGTTGTCTTTTTTTGCTTCTTTATTTCCCCTCAGACGTAACTAATGTACAGAAGCAAAAAAGAACAACCCAGCATACCCTGCAACTTCCACTTTGTGTACCAAATTTTGTGTGTACCAAATAAGAGTCAGGTAACCTGGGGAATGATCATGTATCAACAAGAAAAGTAATAGAGATTTTAACTTTTGGATTGCCTGGTTATCATCCTTATTACTTGTTTACCAGATAAAAATAAAGAATTGATTTTTGATTTTATGCCCAACATTTAAACTTTAAAACATAATATATGCTGAAAATCATGGCCCTAGTGATTCTAGGTCTCTCCCCCTCCCCCCCCCCCCCCAAGGTAGTATCCAGCTCGGGGTGTTGCAGCTACTAGCCTAGGCAAGTGGGACTGCTATGGTGGCCTACAAGACTCCTGAAGAGAATTCCTATTCTGCTGCGATTTTCACAAAAGAAAATGTGCAAATGGAATATATGAATAAAAGTATTATAATAACTTTATATTGTCAGATTTATTATAAGGCTGGCTATATTAACCACTCTGACGAGTAAAGGATAATTTTGTGGATAAACTGAAATAATGCTAGACTTCTGATCTGTTCTGCTAACTCCAGAGAGGGGGTTAATGTTACATGTTATAGCAGACTGCTAAATGGCACTCAGGTAAAGAGACTGGTAGCTGCACAAATGCCAGACACAGGATGTGAGATGTGACAGACACAAGCTCGATGGCAGCAAATCCACATCTCACTAACCTCTCTCATTTGCTTTCCAGGGAGATTTCTTCCTTTTGTAAGAAGAAGAAGAGCAAGAATGGAAATAAGAGAAAAGAAAGAAAAGAAAACCAGTAATAAATATCACATTTAACAACTTCATATGACATACTTTAAAATCAGAACAAAAGAGGAGGCAGGTGGAAAAGAAAGGAAACACAAGAGGCATGTAAATATATCACTAATGGTGAGCAAAAAAGTTCTCCAAAAATGCTTAGTAGCCACGCCCAGGAAACTGGTATCAGCAAACCACAGCACCACCTTCGAACCAGGCCACACCCCTCCCTGAATGGGATAAGGAATCGCATGGTATCAACAGAGCACCCCTTCTTCAAGGCAGGAAAAGTGAAGAGCATTGTCAATGGTCCTTGTACAATTAAATTTTTCTCCTGAGTTTTCTCCTAGGAGATAATTTTTCATAGTCTCCTCAAAACAACTTTTCAGTTCTTTGCAATAGGAAAATTACCAAAAAGTAGATGAAAAAGTACTATCACAATTATTTTCAGTATTTTCTTGCTGGCAAGTGGTTCAAAGGCAAGTATGAAAATATCACCTAGGAGTAAACTCAGGAGAAAAAGTTAATTGCACATGAAAATTGCACATTGCTCCATTATTACTCCACATTACAGATGAACAAAATATGGAACCAATTCTACATCATCAATACTTGTAAGCTGCTTTTCGGTCTTTCATGTTATTCTCCAGTTCTGGACTGAAATTTCTAAGCATACTTACAAGATGCTCTTTATTCATTCATGCTATTCTCCAGACTTCAGAGGAGACTAATGATTTATAAGAACCTTCCCGACAATTATACCACCAATTCTGATTTTAGTACAATGCAATAGGCACTCAGCTCTTCACCCAGACCCAATTTTCTCCATTACCATGAGAATTTTCAAGGAATAAAGACTCTCAACTTAGACTTGATGCAAGTAGCTCATTTTTGTTTTATTCATTACAAATCTACAATTCTTCAGTCAAAAGGATTAACGATTCAGCTCTGCTGCTACCATTAAACAAATCCCAATGAATCAGGATTTTTTAATGTGCGGCTCCATCTCACCATTTACTAACAAAATTACCATATCTGACGAGCAAATTATTGTAGGTCTCAAGCATTTATCACAAATAAATTGAACAGTTACGGCTTTTAATGTTAATACATAGTCAGTAAGCTTAAATGCAGCTACGATACATAGGAAGCCTGTAAGTACCCATGTAACGCTTTTTGGTTTGTGGACAATACACAGTGAATGAGAAGTGCTCCAAGAAGGAGAAGAAAGAGCCTCTAATTGTTTTTGTATATAGAATCAGAAGCACCCTGAGCCCCCAGGGTTGGTTTAAACATAAAAAAACCACTTCTAGGCACCTTGCAGCACCTGCCTTTAACCTTTGTCCGGGCAGCTGGAAAGCGTCAGCGCTACAATGATGATACTTTCTTCTGAGCCCTGGGATTGCAGTGCTGCGGGAGGAGGAAGAGAAGAAGCCAATCCAGCTGTCCGGACAGGTAAAAATAAAAACACTCCCTGTGCCGCTCTGCGTAGCTGCAGATGCCCTGCCACGAGTTGCCTAAGACAAGACATCTCATGCAGGGCTGCTAAAAGGTTAGGCAGCAAATCAGGTGGCAAGCATCAGCTGTGAGAAACAAACCTGGCAATTCTATTTTATTGCAGGGCTGTGGAGTCGGTACAAAAAACTTCCGACTCCAACTCCTCAGTTTATGAAATCACAACTCCAACTCCGACTCCGGGTACCCAAAATGACTCCGACTCCTTAGTCTAATACTTAACAGGGATGTGGATTTTGTACAAAAATCAGCTGACTCCGACTCCTCAGTTTATGAAATCAACGACTCAGACTCCAACTTCGACTTAGAGTGCCCAAAATTGCCTCGACTCCGACTCCTCGACTCTGACTCCGACTCCACAGCCCTGTTTTATTGCAGGGATTAAAACAAAGGTATAACATGCGCATTAACGAATGCTGTTAGTATTCTATACTCATATTTATAGAGATGACCAAAGTATATTAATCCCACAGTGAATGAAGCTGTTCCAATATGGTCAAAGATGGACTAATGTGAAGTTGGTAAAGCAATGTGATGAGTCAGTTGGGACAAGAAACTAGCAGTGGTGTACCTGGACTGGATCTGTGATTAATAATGGCATTATCTTAGTATTATCTTCTACTATGGGGTCAATTCACTGATGTTCGGGAAAAAAAATCAGCTTGGTAAAATACGGCAGTCAGTATTTTACATTTTTTTTCCAAATTCACAAAAAATTCCACACAAGTGGTAGAAGTTCGATAATTTACTGAAAATTGTTGCTTTAAATCAATAAGCCCTGCTTGATGATGCCTCACCAGCTGAGGAGTTGGTCAGGCAGCCAGCTGAGATTTGCCTCTCTGTATGTAAGCAATACGGTGGTGTAGGGGTTTGTGTTCTGACCTTGCAGCGCCGGGTCTTGGGTTCGAATCCCAGCCAGCCAGTTTGTATGCACTCCCAGTGTCTACATGGGTTTCCTCTGTGCACTGCAGTTTCCTCCCACATCCCAAAAACACACAGTTAACTGGCTTCCCCTAAATTGGCCCTAGACTACGATGCATACACTACACAATACGTATATAAACATATGACTATGGTAGGGATAAGATTTTGAGCCCCTCAGAGGGACAGTTAAGTGACAAGACAATATATGCTGTATAGCGCTGCAGAAGAATGTTGGCGCTTTATAAATACTAAATAATAATAATAATACTGTGAGCTTCCTACTTCAGTCTGTGAGTAAAAGGCTTCTTGCATCCGTTTAGATGTGCATGCAGTCACTACAGGTCTCCCTTCTGTGTATCAATATAGAGATCTGCAAATCTAAAGCGATACAGAAAAGCCTCTCTCAATGTCTCCTCCTCCTGCACACATTTTTCTTTTTATGTCCTGCCGGCCAAGACATCGGATCAAATGGGATGAGTAGCAGGACCAGGAAGCTCTTCCTATTGGCTGTCTTGCCTTGTCTATCAATGGTATCATATGCTAATTGGCAGTTACCTGCATGTCCAAATAGGTCTTAAAACACTGAAAAATGTACTTGCTTTACTGAATGCTCTAATCTTAGTAAATTTACATTTGCTAAGGTATTTATCGCACAAGTCGGTAATTTACCTCACTAGTCGGTAATTTTATTTTCCAGTGTGGTAATAGGTTTAGTGAATTGGTGTTTCAGATGTTCGTGAATTTCTCCTGTTTTATCCATTAACGAATGCGGTAATGCTTAGTGAATTGACGCCTTAGACCTAAAGCGATTGCCCATACTATGAACTCATCATTGGTGTGGAACTGCTGCACGTTTTTACATTATAGAGCCTATGGCTTATTTGCTTTTACTTGCCCAACAACATGATCATTAGTGAAGAACCCTATGCATATCTTTACATTACAGCCAGTGGTCCAGCCAGTGTCAAAGCTGCTGGCTAAGAAATCATCTGTGTGCCATAGACAGCAGCTTTGCTAATGATGGGGGTAATGCTGCTCTGGTGCTAGCTGAACACTACTGTCCACATTCTTACTAGCAATGAAGGAACATCAGCCCCATCACTGACAAATCTGCTGCTTATAAAGTACAGCTACTTAGGCCATTCCCTACTAGCAGCTGGTTAGCTGAGCAAGAATCACCTGTGTGCCACAGTGCTGAGTGCATTGCTAAGCAGGCAATGGCTTGGGGTACTACAATACACTGCAGATAAGGTTTTGTGCAGCATTTCCTAGCAAACAATAGAAATGCATCCCCTCATATGTGTTTTAGAAGCAAAGCCAATAATACAATGTTAAATGCAAATTAAGTTTAAATCAGGTGAAAAAAAAGATGAAAAGGTTCAGTTAGGCTTTTAATCACCATTTGCTGTAGAGATGTACATACTGTATATGCTTTATATGAAATCATTCACCAAAATGACTTTTTTCCTTTGAATCTGTCAGTGTTAAACAAATGATTGAGGTGGTATTTAAATCACATATTTCCCCTGAACAGCAGACCTCTGGCTTTGACATCTGTTTTGATTTAGCACAACAGCTGCACCAGTCGGTTGTAGCAGATGTAATTGTTCTTGTGCTACAAAGAACCCTTCCATGAGAGAGTAAGACTTGACAATAACAGGGGAAAGGACAGTGAGAAGAGTGCCCTTGTACAACTGCACAGCGCATAATAAGCAGCATGGCAACCAAATGACTTCTCATAGAAGTCTGACTAGATCAATTAAAGTTGACGGGTAGCTAGTACAACCCTGTAATGCATATGTTGCTGCAAAATCAGACAAATCAAAAGGGAACATTTGTATAGAAAGCAGTTTTGTCAAAATCCTATTTAATAAAACCCCTGTGTTTCTGCGTACTGTCCCGGTGTGTGTGTCCTTGTGTTTGCACTACTGCGCATGTGCCGCAGGGACAGGAGCAGGACGGGCCAGCCGGGCGGGTGTGCGCGCATGTGACGGCGATGACAGACCTAGAGCACGTTTTTAAACTGGCTAAGGTAAAATAATGTTCATCATTCATAGAGAATGAATATATATTAGACAGATATACATATTATTTTAGTATTTATATAGCGCCGACATCTCCAGCAGCGCTGTACAAAGTATATAGTCTTGTCACTAACTGTCCCTCTGAGGAGCTCACAATCCAATCCCTACCAGAGACCTACAGGGGTTGGACAAATAATGGAAACACCTAACATTTTGGCATCATAATCTTTGAACATGTTTTAAGCAATCAAAACTTGACATATGTTAATTTTTTTTGTTTATTATTTTTGTTATTTGATATGTTTAATTAAAATAATTTTTTTACAGATATTTAAACCAAAGTTGGTTATAATTTATAAAAATGGCAGATCTCTCAGACTTTCAACGAGGCCAAATTGTTGGTGCTTTTATGGCAGGTGTTACTGTAACAGAACCTGCCCGAATGCTTGGCATTTCAAGAGTACTGTCTCAAAAGTAATGAATGCCTTTGAAAGAGAAGGAAAAATGTCCTCAGCAAAGCACAGTTGTGGCTGAAAGTCAAAGTTGTCTGAGAGAGACCAGACTCTAAATCAAATTGTTAGAAAAGCTCTCAAGACCATGGCACCTAAAATCACTGCAGAGCTGAATGAACACCTACAGAACCCAGTTTCCACAAAAAAACTGTTCGTCGGGAGCTGCACAAATTTGGTGCAGGTGTTGAAAATACACAAGACGATCTTATTTGTGCAGTCATGCAGGAGGAAGAAATACCTGGACTACCTGTGCTGGAAATTGATAGCCCAGTATTCCTACATCTATATCACCATCTTCCAAGGGCCACTTGGCTGTGTTCACCCCATAAGCAAAGTGGTACCAATCCTCCTCTGGTTAGTGGCAATGAAATTCAGAAAGATTATTCTGCAGCCTAGCAGACTGCCACTGCCCCGCATTTGAATTGTAGCACCCTCCCCATCACCGCAAGGATGGACTTTTTAAGGACAACTTAAGTGAAAGGGATATGGAGGCTGCCATATTTATTTCCTTTCAAACAATACCAGTTGCCTGGCTATCCTGCTGATCCTCTGCCTCCAATACTTTTAGCCATAGACCCTAAACAAGCATGCAGTAGATCAGGTGGTTCTGACATTATTACATTATTATATGACAATATTAGCTGCATGCTTGTTTCTGGTGCGATTCAGACACTTGCACAGCCAAACAGATCAGCAGGGCTGCCAGGCAACTGGTATTGTTTAAAAAGAAATAACGTATGGCAGCCTCCATATTCTTCTCACTTCAGTTTTCCTTTAAAGTTAAACTAAGCCTCTCACTGGCCACAATACCTAAGCCACTGAATGGCCATTGTGCCCTAAAAAAATCATTGGCTTTACTTAGAACAAGAGGTGTTTGGTGGGCCAGAAAAGGGAGGAGGGCTTTGCGGAGGATCCCAACCTATTCTTTTTTTTTTTTATTTATGAATAACAGGGAGATGCGATCAACATGGATATGTGAGGGTGCAGGCTAGCGTTGTACTTTATTTTCTGTTTAAATTCAATGGACGGAACGCTTTTTTTTTTTTCAACCCAAATAACTGTAATATGAACTGGAAGTTGGATTTGAGTGAAGCTTTACTTGTTGTGTGAGGTGCAGGCTGCAGAAATAGGAGCTAGATGTCATGCAAGGGGATTGAGATCCACAAGACGACGCTGGTAATCAGGAGTGTGGGAACATTTATGACAGCATTAAAAAAAGACACAGAGCATATAAACTACATATATACTTATGTTTTCAATATAGGTCATGAAGAACATATGTTTTTCAAAGATGCTTTACCAGAGTTCTCGTCCACTTTAGCGCAACAAGTTTTTCTTGGCAAGGTGCTATGCATCACATGGCTATGTGGAAAACCACTTTTGTATAAAGCAAATGAACGTGATGAAGAGATTTCACGCAGTCTGTGCGCTTCACTATGCTGTACAACGCAGTAGAAATGCAGGGCAGCAAATTCAGTGTGACTGAATCCCTATTGTGCTGCAGCTTGGAGAAGTCCCCAGCCTCTGACCAGAAGCTTCAGAGATTTCCCATTCATCTCAACATCAATTACAAGAAATAATGCAAGAAAAAGAAAGATTCTATGGAGCCCTTTGTATTAGATTCCAGTGGTTATTTATAGATAGGACATGAAAAACAAGCTCTGGCTGGTTATTGGGCACAGTATTATTAATTATGGCCATCCTGTTGATGAAGAAGCCTCCAGTCTCTTTGTAAGACATCTCTATTTATTATTACCCTTGGAAGGGAAATAAAATCTATACAAAAAATCATCTGTGATCAGAAATAGGGATGAAACAGAAAGAAATTGGAAGGCAAGTACCTTACTTTAGCAATCATTTCCTATTCTTCACGTCCCTCTGATTATCCTCAACTGGAAATACAACATGGTTATTGCAGTTTAACTAGCTGGTGATGTACTGAGTTAACCACTTCAGCGCATATCAGCGCTGCTCCCATTCATTCGCTAATAACTTTATTACTACTTATCACACCTAAATGATCTATATATATTTTTTTCAGGACAAATTAGGCTTTTAGTGTGTGAACATATTGTTTAGTAATTACCTTATTTTCTATTCATTTTATAGGGAAATTAAGGTAAAAAAATAGAAAAAAACCACTATTTCTCCATTTACATCCAATATAGCTTTACAATAAACAGTGCTAAGTATAAGTTAAACCCACAAATTGTATTTGCTTTTCCATCCTGGTTATTACAACATTTAGATTATGTTCCTAGCACAATGTATGGTGACAATATTGTGTTTGGAAATAAAGTTGTCTTTTTTTATTCCGTTTTTTTCTTTCTCTTTGTACACTATCAATGATTAAGAGACCTTATTTGCAAAAATAATAGTAATATACCCTCATGGCATACATATTTAAAAAGCAAAGTTACTAAGGTAACAATACATGTTTTTTTCTCTTATATTTTGTCACGTTGTTTTCATTTTACAAGTCTTATTTTGGTACAGAATATGCAAAAATGTAATTGCTTTTGATTCAGTTTGCGACTAAAGAAATACACAAGACGTGTCTCTTGTAGTTTTGCTAAGACTTTCCCAAGTTTGATCATAATTTTGCAAATGATTTTTTTATGTTGGATTGAGTTTGTCCCTACCCATTTTTTACATGACATGTGTCCAAGTTTTAAGACACACCAAAATGTATTCTACAACTCTTCAATGTTAAAATGATACCACATGTACCTCATGTAGTAACAAACTGGTGGTGCAGTCTCCTCAACTACACTGGACAAATATATCTGTCCAGTTGGGCTTAAGTGGTTAAAATAAGCACAAGCAATGTCTTTATTTTAACTAATATGAATATTTCATAGTGAATATAGGCCTTTTAATTTACTTGAAAGTGGACCTGATCGCAGAACTTAATTCATTTGAAAGTTGACCTGGACATAGAACTTACTCTCTGCTCTAAATGATAAGCAACATCATAATAACCTTTAAAAAAACATTTCTCTGTGACAGCTTACAGAACTCCTGCAATAAATCTGCAGTATATCTACTTCATGCTTTCATGGAAGCAGACAAAGGGTTAACATCCTGTGTTTACATATCAGCTAGGTCTGACAAGACTGCCGATTTTCACTGTGATTACTTACAGATAAGGGGCAATTAGATAGGCTCTTCATTCTAAAATACATAACAGGGTGCATTTCTTACTGTTTTCATTGTGCTCTGTGCAAGAGTATAGGTCCACTTTAACTAAAATCATGCAGTTTGTAGAGATGTAGTGGTTCAGCTGCTCTGATGGTGGAGAAGGACTAATTAACTTTATAAAAAGGACAACAATGATTAAGTATACCATTGCTTGTATTTTCAGGAAGGCCATAGTAAAACTTCCATTCATAAAGAAGACTGTTGTCACTGCATGACAACCTGGATGGCGCATGGCACTTGAAATGCATAGCCATGTAAAGCCAATGCAGCAGAAAAGGAAGAAAGAAAAAAAAGACAGGTGGGTTGATAATAACTCCATACATCACTTCAGGGATTGAATATCTGGCAGCCACCGTAGTTCATGGCAATTATATTTACTGTTATTACTATTACTCCATTTCAGTCTGCAGCCAGATACGATTTTCTAAAAACTGTTCAAAAACTCGATATGTTTTTGTGCAGTCATGGCAACAGTTCTACGCCCGTGTTAAAGTGAAAATCCATAAAACCTATTTTTACTATTATTAAATTATTGCTATGCTGTGATGCTCTGGATACTGTAGTGTATTACCTGTGCCCTGAATGAGGTACAGTGGAGGAAATAATTATTTGACCCCTCAATGATTTTGTAAGTTTGTCCAATGACAAAGAAATGAAAAGTCTCAGAACAGTATCATTTCAATGGTAGGTTTATTTTAACAGTGGCAGATAGCACATCAAAAGGAAAATCGAAAAAATAACCTTAAATAAAAGATAGCAACTGATTTGCATTTCTTTGAGTGAAATAAGTTTTTGAACCCCTACCAACCATTAAGAGTTCTGGCTCCCACAGAGTGGTTAGGCACTTCTACTCAATTAGTCACCCTCATTAAGGACACCTGTCTTAACTAGTCACCTGTATAAAAGACACCTGTCCACAGAATCAATCAATCAAGCAGACTCCAAACTCTCCAACATGGGAAAGACCAAAGAGCTGTCCAAGGATGTCAGAGACAAAATTGTAGACCTGCACAAGGCTGGAATGGGCTACAAAACCATTAGCAAGAAGCTGGGAGAGAAGGTGACAACTGTTGGTGCGATTGTTCGAAAATGGAAGGAGCACAAAATGACCATCAATCGACCTCGCTCTGGGGCTCCACGCAAGATCTCACCTCGTGGGGTGTCAATGGTTCTGAGAAAGGTGAAAAAGCATCCTAGAACTACACGGGAGGAGTTAGTGAATGACCTCAAATTAGCAGGGACCACAGTCACCAAGAAAACCATTGGAAACACATTACACCGCAATGGATTAAAATCCTGCAGCGCTCGCAAGGTCCCCCTGCTCAAGAAGGCACATGTGCAGGCCCGTCTGAAGTTTGCCAATGAACACCTGAATGATTCTGTGAGTGACTGGGAGAAGGTGCTGTGGTCTAAAGAGACCAAAATAGAGCTCTTTGGCATTAACTCAACTCGCTGTGTTTGGAGGAAGAAAAATGCTGCCTATGACCCCCAAAACACCGTCCCCACCGTCAAGCATGGGGGTGGAAACATTTTGCTTTGGGGGTGTTTTTCTGCTAAGGGCACAGGACAACTTAATCGCATTAACGGGAAAATGGACGGAGCCATGTATCGTAAAAACCTGAACGACAACCTTCTTCCCTCTGCCAGGAAACTGAAAATGGGTCGTGGATGGGTGTTCCAGCACGACAATGACCCAAAACATACAGCAAAGGCAACAAAGGAGTGGCTCAAGAAGAAGCACATTAAGGTCATGGAGTAGCCTAGTCAGTCTTCGGACCTTAATCCAATAGAAAACCTATGGAGGGAGCTCAAGCTCAGAGTTGCACAGAGACAGCCTCGAAACCTTAGGGATTTAGAGATGATCTGCAAAGAGGAGTGGACCAACATTCCTCCTAAAATGTGTGCAAACTTGGTCATCAATTACAAGAAACGTTTGACCTCTGTGCTTGCAAACAAGGGTTTTTCCACTAAGTATTAAGTCTTTTATTGTTAGAGGGTTCAAAAACTTATTTCACTCAATGAAATGCAAATCAGTTGCTATCTTTTATTTAAGGTTATTTTTTCGATTTTCCTTTTGATGTGCTATCTGCCACTGTTAAAATAAACCTACCATTGAAATGATACTGTTCTGAGACTTTTCATTTTTTTGTCATTGGACAAACTTACAAAATCAGTGAGGGCTCAAATAATTATTTCGTCCACTGTATAGATTAAAGGTGCAGATGGATGCTGCTAATCTGCCCAATAAAATCCCATTTCGAGTGTGCTGGGAGTGAAGCGTGTATTGTGAGTATAGAACTTGCTGATACTGTGCTTGCATATGAATATTCCATAGTGCAAATAAGCTTTTTATGCTCACACACAGTATGAAGATACAAAACAAGTGCCCAGCATCCACTAAGTTGGCCACCTGAAATCTGTATTTTATCATAGGCATTGATAACACACTATGGGCCTGATGCATGAATTGCTGGTAAAACTGCAGTGCACAGGCAGCACAAGGTAATTTTACCAGTACTAACGCCAAGGGTGCAGCGTTATCTCAGTAATGCGCACTGCTCTCCTGGCATTTATACTGGTAAAATTGCTGTGCGCTGCAGAAGGTTATTTGTAAAACTAGGTTTAATGGAATCTCACTTTAAGGACTTGTCAAAATTCTTAGCACACTGCTTTCAAGAACATGTGTAAAGAAGAGCACATAGAAGAAATGCAGGCACCCCCATGACCAGTTATTTAAGATTTACTGCAGGGCATTGAACTTGGGATGCTAGAGTTTCAAGGCAGGACTGCTAACCGCTGAAAGAGGCACCATATGTAGTGACACGTTTTATGTTATCCCGGTTTCAGCATCAGATACACTTCCTATACCTATATATTACTATAATTTAGTATGCAGTTCCACCCTTCCAGTGATGCTTAGCCTAAACTGTTTAGCTATGTGGAAATCTCCCCTAAAGCATTCTGGGAGACCAGGTATCATTTTCACTGGTTCTGGAACGCTCCGTAAACAAACATCCTGCAGAGATGCACCTGGCAGGACTAAAGGTGACGCCACCTGTGTGTAAATCCGGGAGAGGAAAGATTTTACAGTGGGCAAACCATGACCAATTAAGTTATAAAGTAATATTGTAAAAAATAAGCAATTTTATTAATTACATTATTTTCACTAGAGTTCCTCTTTAAGCCTTGTACTCATGCTAGATGGGATCTAGCAAAGGTACGGCAGCCCCCAATCATATTGGGGCATCAAGAGTGATCAACCTGGTGGATGCACACGGTCTATAATGAGCGCAGGTCAAGGGCATTGTTCTCCTACTCACCCTGCCTGCTTTGTTGTGTGTCGTGCCATTTACCCTCCCCTTCATAGCAACAGGACATGTCACTAGTCTGCAGGCTAGTGACAAGTCTGTACAGAACTCAGCCCCACACTGTTGCTCGAAGAATTGAGTCCTATTCCCCGTGGGTAACAGTCCTTGTATCTGTGTATATGGCTTTAGCTGTGGGACTGGAGCACTCAGAGCTGCAGCGAGGGCACAGGACAGTTGCCTGGGGCTGGAGGAAGCCCCGGGTTAGTGAAGCTCATTTTTCCCTGATGCTTCCTTTAACCACTTCCATACCAGCAGTCTCTGCCCCCTTAAGAAACAGAGACTGCTAGTATGATAAAATGCTGCCTCCCGATGAATCGCCACACATACCCGCCTCTCTCACTGATCACAACGCTGCCCCATCCCCGCAGGCTCCTCAGAGTGCTGACAGCTGGTCAGGAGCCGCTTTCATTGGAGAACTGCGGCGGGTTCAGAGCGGCGAGATTGGCGGGAACGCCCAATTTATCAGGACTTTGAATCTACATCTAGTCAGAGTGGCGGCAGCACCACCTGCTGGACGTAGATTCATACTACGTCGGTCCAGAACCAGTTAAGATATGAGCGTATCATCCTGTGAAATGTTAAATGTATGCTTTTACGCTAAGGGTATTTGTCTTTGCTTAAAACATAGCATCACAATTTCACATATTTGCAGAATCTGCATAATAAGGGCAGGATTTTAAAGTCTGGATTATTCTTAGATAACTAATGGTATCCCCCTGTATTTCCAGATGCTTTATATGTGCTCATGTGATGGCAGTTTATTGCCTATAAATGCAAAAGTGTACAACTTGCCCTAATAAAAAACACTGCTAAGCACAATACACACTCTCTGTTGGATAATATTATGCTACACTAAAATTATACTGCTTGTTTTCAGATGTGTCATTTTATGGGCAACTACAGAG
Organism: Hyperolius riggenbachi; assembly: GCF_040937935.1. NCBI lineage: Eukaryota > Metazoa > Chordata > Amphibia > Anura > Hyperoliidae > Hyperolius > Hyperolius riggenbachi. The sequence goes on from NC_090647.1 coordinate 232,938,221, forward strand.
GAAATAATTCATAGCTACCTCATTTCATTTGAAAAAAGTGGCTATACTGAACAGTGGAATTAAAAAGTCACCCAAGCAAGTTTTTAAGAACACCTGTTGCAGTAAATGCTTTGGTACCCTTTCCAATATTTTCCATTGAATTTCACTGAAATTAAAACAGGTATAGCACTAACTTTCTCTAATAACCTCCCTGGCGGTACAATAAATCCGCCAGGGGGCAGCGCAGCACTTTTAAAAATGTTTTTTTTTAAAGCATTTAGCTAGCCTAGCGCTAGCTACATGCTTCCCCCCTCCCTTCGCTATCCCTCCCACCCCTCCTATCGCCGCCAGCGCTTTTACCCTGCAGGGAATCCCGTTCTGAACGGGATTCCCTTTATGGGCTTCCCCGTCGCCATGGCGACGATGGCGATGACGTCATCGGCATTCCGATCCACCCCTCAGCGCTGCCTGGCACTGATTGGCCAGGCAGCGAAAGGGGTCGGGGGGGAGCAGCGCAGCGTCGCGGATAGCGGCGAATCAGCGGGTAGCGGCGGCGATCGTTATGCACACGCAGCTAGTAAAGTGCTAGCTGCGTGTAGCAAAAATAAAAATTATGTAAATCGGCCCAGCAAGGCCTGAGCGGCACCCTCCGGCGGTTTACCGCGTGTCCAGCACGGGGTTACTGCTAAGGAGGTTAAAAAAAAGAAAAAAATTTCATGGCAACTAGGTGGTAAAGAAATAAATAAAATAACTGCCAAGTATACCTGTATCAAAAATGTGCTTATTATTTGGAATGGATGCTTAATGAGTAAAAATGCATTGCCTGCTATCTGTCATCTTCTAGGGGCTTGATTCACAAAGCAGTGCTAACCTACTTAGCACGTCTAAAGTCTTTAGACGTGCTAACCAGGGTGCTAAGTAGGTTAGCACTGGATTTCTCAATCAGATCGCGCGCTAAGTTTACGCACTCAAGGTTTTGCGCGCGCGCAAAGTCCCATAGGCTTTAACGGGCACTTCGCGCGGAGCGCCCTACGCTCTGTGCAGTGTGCGCATAAAGTTTTATGCGCATAAAGTTTTGCACGCGTAAGGTTTTGCGCGCGAAAAGCTCTTTTAGACGTGCTAAGGGGGTTTTCACAGGCGTGCTAACAGTTAGCACCGCTTTGTGCATCAAGCCCTTTGTAGTCTAACAGCTATTCCTGGCCAAGAAAAAAAAATAGATGTCTACAAACTGCTTAAAGTTTTAGGACATAGATACGTCCTAATGCGTTGCTGTAGGTTTTCTAACTGTGGGACATGTCATCTGAAAATTAGGAAGGTGAAAAATGAAAAAATACGCATTTTCTGCAATTGCTCCTAATTTTTCCCCATAAAATAACTATAAAATGAAATGGTTTTGGGGAAAAAAAATATTGCCTAAAGAAAGCCTAGATTGTACAAACAAAATACTGTATATATCACTAAGATGGTAAAAGCAATTAAAAGATACTGCTGTACCAAAGCAACACAGCTAAAGTGTCAAAAATGTCAGGAACCTTAAAGAGAAACGCCGACCAAAAATTGAACTTTATCCCAATCAGTAGCTGATACCCCCTTTTACATGAGAAATCTATTGCTTTTCACAGACAGACCATCAGGGGGCGCTGTATGACTGATATTGTGGTGAAACCCCTCCCACAAGAAAAGTACATACTTTTTTGGGAAGTTTCCTGTCTGTGAACCTTGTTGCATTGTGGAAAATAGCTGTTCACAGCTGTTTCCAACTGCCAAAAAACATGGAGCAGCTACATCACCTGTCAACACTAAAATGTTCACTGGAGTTCCTCTTTAAGGGGTAAAAACTGTGGATTGTGAACTAGTTAAAGAGTACATGAAGGGAAAAAGTGCCCCATTTAGATACTTGCCTCAGAAGAGGTAACTCTCCAGATAATTCAGAGGCTTCCCCGTCCCCCTCTTCTCTACCAATCCAGCGCTGGGACCACCCACGAGCCTCTTCAGCAAGGGTTTGCCATGGGGTTTACAACCACACTCCCGCCCATGAACCAGCACAGCTGCATGGGGCAGGATGTCTCGTGCCTGCGCAATAGTACGGAGCTGATCGAGCTCTGCTTTTATCCACTGAGCCAGAGGGTGAACGTGTATGGCTGCACTCTCACTAAGCCTAAGCCATAAACTAGCGCAGCTGCACTGTGCAGGATGACTCGTGCTTGCGCAGTAGTACAAAGATGCCTGAGCTCCGCTTTTTCTGCTGAGCCAGAGCGTGAACAAGCATGGCTGCACTCTCACTAAGCCGAAGCCATAAACGAGCGCAGCTGCACTGTGCAGGATGACTCGTGCTTGCGTTGTAGTACGAAGCTGCCTGAGCTGCGCTTTTTCTGCTGAGCCAGAACATTAACAAGCGTGGCTGCACTCTCACTAAGCCATAAACGAGCGCAGCTGCACTGTGCAGGATGCCTTGTGCTTCCGCAGTAGTATGAAGCTGTCTGAGCTCGGCTTTTTCTGCTGAGCCAGAGCGTGAACGAGCATGGCTGCACTCTCACTAAGCCCGAGCCATGAAAGAATATGGCCGTACCGTGCAGGATGCCTTTTGCCTGTGCAGTAGCACAGCGCGGCCATGCTTGCTTACGGATGGGAACTTGGCTACAAACTTCCAGGGAGTCCAGCGCTGCATCGGTGGTCTTGAGAAGGACATAGGAAGCCTCTGGAAGATCCAGATGCTTCCCTCTACTGAGGTAAGTATGTGACTTTTTCTCCTTGTAAAGTCACGGGTTTGCTTTAAGGTTAACTCAGAGACAGATATCCACTAATTCCATCACTAGTATTGCATGACTAGAAATGGTGACAGGTCCTCATTTGGAATTTACCACTCGGGCATGTTGTAAGCCTCAATCCATACACATTAGAAAAACAGATCATTTCAGAGAAAAATTATCGTCACATAGAGCGATGCCAAGATGGTAACCTGTATATTGTTTTCACAGGATTTCAAGATAGGTTCACTTAGAATGTGTACAGACTTGAAGGTATTAACAGTTTAAGTGTTGAGTAAGCTGCTCCTACCTCTTACGGTGGGGAAGGAGTTATTGAGCTGCTCCATGACTTCCTCTAGTCCTGTGCTTGTATCATGAGGAGGACTCAGAACATCATCCTCTCCTGAGAGGAAAAAAAGAACACATTTTTCCAATTAAAAGAAACACTTTAACTTCTGAGTACCTAAAATGAACATTGCAAATATTAAATGGATATAGATCTCTCAGCCTGATTAAAGTGATGAATTGAATAATAACAGGGTGCATAAAGACGTGCCTTTGAAGTGGCTGGCTTAATCAGCACTTCAATTTTGCTAAACGTTTTAGCCACTGCTTAGAACAAAGTGTAAACAGGGCTCTGCTGGGGCCGCTTAACAAGGACGAATCAATGTTTGTTTCAGTGACTTTCACTCCTCTAAGATTCATATTTAGTGCATCTCATGCCCCAGTCACCTACAGCATATTAATCAGCGATATGTCCTAGACGCAATTCTTCTGGCAAAGTTAAATCCTGGCAATATTTCAGGAGAAGAGGTAACCTTGTCTCAATGTTACATATCAACCATCATGTGAGTGTTTTTGTGGCTTTATTTTTAGAAGTCTCTTTGACATGTCCACCTTATCATTATGAGGAAATCAGATCAGCCAAAAGCCATTTCCACATCAGGTGACCAGAAGGCTAGAAGTGTACTCCCAGAATGGCAAATAGTGCCGCTCGCAGCAGAACTAAAGTCAAGTGAAGAAGGCAGCCCTGCATATGCCAAAGTAATCGTAATACAATCTTTCAAAGATCTGTTTAAATCAATTTTTTTTTACAATAAAACTTTATTGAAAACAAGCAAATTGTGAACAAGATTTCAGCAAGGCTTGGTGTACAGAGGCGCCAGAGTAGAATAAAAATGTTTAAAAACCGTCTAAAAGAGGGGGATGTTCAGGTGGACTTACCTCCCTCAAAAATATAGAACTCCATTGACAATATATCAATACAAAAAACGTTTTAACTCCACTTAGTGCAACGCGTTTCGCAGGTGTGGTCCTGCTTCATCAGGCAGACAGGAAAATAACTCAATGGGTCTAGATGCAGAAGTGAGTGCCTCTGTGACAGACCCAGACATCTAGACCCATTGAGTTATACTCCTGTTTGCCTGATGAAGCAGGACCACACTTGCGAAACGCGTTGCACTAAGTGGAGTTAAGTAAAACGTTTTTTTGTATTGATATATTGTGACTCAATTGAGTTCTATACTTTTGAGGGAGGCAAGTCCACCTGAACATCCCCCTCTTTTAGATGGTTTTTAAACATTTTTATTCTACTCTGGCGCCTCTGTACACCAAGCCTTGCTGAAATCTTGATTCCACCCTCGGTGGAGGGGCGCTACCCCGTTTCCTATCTACAGAGAGCGACATCTTAATAACCTGAGTGGGCTCAGGTTCTAATACTCCCCACCTGCACTTGAAGTGGTTGTCTATGGGTAACCCATGTTTGTGAGTATTTCTAAATATTTTGCTTTAAACCACAACCAACTTGACAATACTACACCATATTGGGCTCTCGATTTCTCTTTGTTCTTCCAAGCAAATCGTGAACAAGGCATGGTACAACTGGTGTAAAGTTTGAATCAATTTTAATGTCTGTCTACAATTTTTTTTCCTCCCCATCCCAATCACCATCTTACATCAAAGAGAACTGTTACCCCCAAAACCACTCCTTGTGCTCACATTATACTTACCAAGTTCCAGAAATGACACCACACTGCATTGCCTCATGGAAGAGAGTCATCAAATCACTGCAGTAAATGTGCCTCCTGCAGTAACATCTGCAAAAAGCAGTGTGCATACTCCAGTCACTCCCTATACTTCAACACTAAGGCCCGGTTCACACTTGCGGTGGCCCTCCGGAATCGCCGTGCCGGAGCCGCACCGCTTGCAGAACGGACGGAACGGACGCACGGCATAGCAATGAAAGCCTATGCGTCCGTTCACATGCGTCCGTTTTGCCGAACCGGAGCCGGACCGGATCCGGGCCGGATCCGGACTCCGGCCTCCGTTCCAACATGCGCTATTTTTTCATCCGGCTCCTCCGGCAGCCGTATCCGGGGCGGAGCCGGACTGCACCATCCGGCCAATACAAACCAATGGGAACCGGAGAGCGCACAACACACAGGCTGAGAAATCCGGATGTTCTACCCCACTTCCTATGGGGATTGTTGCGGCGATATTGGATGGGGACACATGGGCAAGCATTTTGGAGTGGAGCAGCACAGCTGGATCCGGATCCGGAGATGTTGGCAGCATGTCGCAGGTGGAGGTGAGTGCTAAACAGCAGAGGGCCTGATTCCACAGGTCCCCCTTCTGCTGACCTCCCAGACCCCCAACTTTTTTTTTGTTTTTAACGTTTTTTTGCCAAACGGATCCGGATCGCATCCTGATGGACACCTGATGCAACCTGACCGGATCCGGATCGGATCCGGATCAGAACCGTACGGTTCCGATCCGGATCCGGTCCGGATCCGGTCAGGTCATCCGGTCCGTTTGGCAAACAACCGCAAGTGTGAACCGGGCCTAACTGGAGGGGAATGTGGCTGACACAGTCAGTCTCTTCCTCATACTATAATAAGCATCAGGGAAAGGGTGGCTTCAGTGTGATGTATCTGGGGTGAGAGTACAGCATGAATTCAGTGCTGCAGCCAGGAGGATCCAGCAAGTGCACTCAAACAGTGTGGTCACAAGACCCCTGAAATTCAGTCAGTCATAGGCAAGTATAGAGGAGGGGAGAGATGGGTGGGGCAATGGGCGGTACATTTATCGTTTAGGGGTGGGAGGAATTTGAATAAAAACCTTGGAATAAATGTCATGTCTATAGAAGTGTTTTAAAGCTTGCATTTTACAGTAATATTAAGTTGATGAATGCCCTTCGGTTGAAACCTTTAGTGGCCATTAATGTAAAATCCAGAGGCCCTTACTCAATACTCCTTAGTTTTTGCATAGGGCAGCGTTTCTCAAACCTGTCCTTGTGCCTCCCCAATGTTACATGTTTTGCAGACAGCCTCACCAATGCACAGGTGGGGTAATTAGTGAATCAGCTACATGGAATCCACCAAGCTGAGACACTAATTACCCCACCTGTGCATAGGTGAGGCTGCCAGCAAAACATGCACTGTTGGGGAGTTAAAAGAAAAGGTTTGAGAAACACTGCCCTAGGAGATAATTATTCATCTTCTCTTTACAATGAGTTTCCAGCACTTTGCAATGGAAAAGGTACCAAAAAGTAGGTGAAAAAAATGTACATGAAATATGGGCACCAGGGAATATTGGGCACAGGGAAATGCCGACAATAGAATATTGGTACATTTACCGATATTCTACTATTGATAGCTTTAATTTTTGATAGTAAAATATTGGTAAATCTAACTATATCTAAACCTAACCCTACTCTCAGACAGAACTCTCCCCACTGACGCCTAACCCTTAACTGTTCCCCCATTCCTTCCCATTCCCTTAATCCCACCCCCCTCGGACTGACAGTTTTTAGGGACATTTGTTTTATAGATATGCTGCCCAGCTATAGTAATGGAAGATGGCTAAATGTCTTGTAAGCGCATAACAGTGCAATTTTTAAATCTAATAGGTATACAGCTAAGCAATGTGAATATCGGCAATTGTTCTGTGCCACATATGCAAGCACTGACTCAATTGGCTACTAGTAGACTATATTGTAATGTTAAGATATAAATCCTCACAGGGGCTCATCATATTTTTGTAAGAAACAAGCTTCAAGAAAAATGTAAAGGCACAGGAAGAGCCAACTTTAACTCCTCCCTCAGGATCACCTAACGCTGATTGGCGTCAAGTCCTGGGGGTGGAGATTAGCAGAGAACGCGCGTGTGTGCGCATGCGCGATCATTCCCTGCTGAGACGAGGATCGGAGCTCCATGATCAGCCTGCCAGACCACGATCACGGCTGGCAGACTGTTAAGAAGAAAGAAAAAAAAGACGTTATTTACACAGCGCTGTACTGGGGACAGCCCTCTCACTTGGCCGTCCCCTTGAGTTGCTCACAAACTGGGCCCTCTGAGATCCCCTATGAGAGGCGATTATACTGATTGGCTCTCGGGGAAAAGGCAGGGGGGGGGGAAAACACAAAGCATTTTTATTTAAAAAAAAAAAAAAAAAAACAACAAAACTATTAAAATTAATAAAAAAAACAAACCACAAATCGCAGCAGCAATCAGATGCCACCAACAGAAAGCTCTGTTGGTGCTAAGAAAAGGAGGCAAGATTCATTGGTGTGCTAAGTTGTATAGCCGCGCAGCGAACTGTTAAAGCTGCAGTGTGCTGAATTGTAAAATGGCCCATTCGCTAGGGGTTTGTAAGCCTGTGGTCCTCAAGTGGTTAAGTAGACAACACATAATAAAAATATGTAACCTCTTATTCAAAGGCATGGTTTCATCCAGTGTGTAAAGACAGAAGAAGACACAGATGGAAAGAGACTGGTAAAGTGAACCTGAGGTGAGTGATATGGAGGCTGCCATATCTATTTCCTTTTGACACTACCGATGCCTGTCAGTCCTGTTGATTTTCAGCCATCAAGTAGTGTCTGAAACACACACCTGAAACAAGTATGTGCCTAATCCAGTCCCACTACAGTCAGAGCACCTGATCTGCATGCTTGTTCAGGGTCTATGGCTAAAACTATAGGATGGGCAGGCAACGTGAATAGTTTAAAATAAAATAAATATGGCAGCCTCCATATCACTCTCACCTCAGTTTCCCTTTAAGAAAATCTCTTACCATCTTATAGAAAATAATATTATAGTAATTATTTATAGGGTGTGAAGGACAAACAGGGAGGGAAGGAGGTGTTTTCCTGTGCTCACTGGCCAGATTTGTGAGAAGCCCTTTAGCTGACTAAGCTTTGCACATAAATCTCATTTAAATGCTGCCATTTTTCCTCATATATATTCCATCACTCAGTGCTATTCGTTGAGTTGCCATAACACCTAATAAATACTTGGGTCTTAGAGGAAATTGGGTATATAAATTTGAAAGCAGGCTGGTGAGTGAAAATGGCTGCCCCTCCCATATAAGACAATAGCGCTGCATATACTTTACTGTCAAGCTTTAGATATGATAATTTGTGCTGGCTATACTTACTATTGGCAACAATTATTGTTTAAAGTACCGAGAGAGGTTAAGGGCACAAGGCAGAAAACTCTGCTAGTGTAACTGAGCAACAAGTTTGCATACTTGAACAAATAAGGTGACCTAATTTTTCATCTTAATCTGTACAGGTAATTTAGTAAATGTGGTAAATATAGAAGGATGGATCCCTATGCCTGGTACAAACAATGCAATTTTCCCTTCAGATCAATGGGACATTTCCCATCATTCAATAAGTTCCAACATGTCCAATCTGCATTGGATTGAGCAAGGTATCTATTTTGTGCAGCGCTAATCTAAAAATCGATCCCTTTCTCGATCAGAAGCAGATCGGACATGTTAGAAGTGATCAAACAACAGGAAATTTCATGTAGATCTGATGGGAAAATTGCATCGTGTGCACCAGGCATATGTCCTCAGAGACTTTAGATTAAGCAGTTACCTATATACACACATAGGTCACTAAAATACTTGAAAATTGCATCTGGAAATTTGGGCACCGGGTAATATTGACAGTACAATATTACGAATGTTAACGATTTTCCACTATTGCCTTCCATAACCAATCTCTCACACTAACCCTCTGCTATGTACACCTAGCGCTAACGTTGTTGCAATGTTTCTTGGAAGCGTAAGTCACCTGATTTATTTCAAATATTCTGAAGGCCCCTACATGGTGCTACTGAACTTAAAGAACTACTGAACGTAGAGGAACTACATGCAGAGTGAGTCATGCACTAAACAGGAGACTGCTGTAGTTGAAACCACAATAACCTCGTTTTCAGCAGCTGTAGGTTGTGCTTCCATAATGTTCTTGGTTTGTGGTTTCCAGGTGGTCCTTCAGGCTTTTGACTCCAAACTCCTGCGGGGGACTGTGACCCTACAAAATGGCTTTGTGCTGGGGAAGGAGCTCTCCCTTTCCTGGCAGCGTAGAGCTACAAAATACAGCCAGCTGTATACTTTCAATATATTAATTCCAAAATGTATAGAAGTATAAACCATTAAACATTGTACATTAATAATTCAAATATACCCTTATATCCATTAAATATGGGAGGCTTAAATAGGGCTTTGACACAGATTATTTACATTCAGCAGATCTCTTCCACTGGTATATCTGTATACATTAAACAGAGTGATTTAAGTAAATTGCTTCATCGTTGAAAGTGCCCCTGACGATTAATTTAACGTGATGGCACATATGAAATATTCTTTCAGGCAAATGGCAAAAAGAAATATCTCCTGTTTATTCTGAGCATCATTATTTTTGGAGGTAGACAGAAAAGCAATTCTGTGTGTACACATTTCTAAAGGGGATGGAATAAACCCCGGACACTTAATTACAGTCAGCATAACATGTATGTAGCCTGCCACAAAAGATACGTTCTCACTGTTCACATTATTTCCATCAGATGCTATGGCACAAAAGCCATTAGTGTTCTGTCCTCCAAAGTGTTCTGTTATATCAGAGAAGTAAAATCACCCAAGGCCCAGCGATTACTGTGCCTCTTAGTTATAATGATCAGGTGGCAAGCAGCTTTTAATTCAACAGCCCCAAAGCACACTCTCAGCGCTGGTCAAAAACAAATGCAATAAAAGCATATTAAAAACATAAAGCAACTGACAAGGCAATGGACAAGTAACTCCAGTTAGTACAAATTATACATATTGAAAATGGACAGAAAAATGCTATTATTTAAACTGGACCCAAATATGCATCATGCCTTGCAGAATATTTAACATTACATTTTAACATGATATCCTAATTATATTTTTATTTTTTAAGTATAAGCATTCATTTAACTATTCACAGGTAGAAGTATAAATCCCCCCCCCCCCCCCCCCCGGCATGTTGTTGTTGCATGCTGGGACAACAACTACACAGACTCCCAGAAAAACAAATGGATTTTTTTCATGCATTAACGTTTTTATGCTGGTTTTACACCTGGCCTGTGCATTTGCATTTGCAGTGCGATGCCCTGCCCCATGGCATCACACAAGATGTCAATCATATGACTCTCTGGCAGGGTGTGCAGACACTTGTATTGCCATCATTCCGTGCATGTGTGCAGCACCGCCTGTTGACTTTGCAGCGACTCTGCAGTGGATCAGGCACTTCTGGTGCAACACAACGCCATAAGTGTGCTAGCCCCAATTGCTTTGCATTGCGTTAGTGGCGCCTTGTGTCTGCAAATGGTAACAAAATGCAAGTTTTTCGGCCAAGTGTAAAAGGGGCCTCAACGATGGTGGTAGCATGAATTTGATGCAGCAACCCACTTATCAAACATTTTAAACAATAGTGGCGCAGTGGTTAGGTAGTATTCTGGTATTTTCTATTTTACTGATGCTGTGGGTACAATATGGTCAAAGCTTTTTTTTTTTTTTTTATTTGCTCTTTAAAGGAAGACAAACTAAACATTTTAAAGAATAGATAAAAATGAAAACTTTGAGCACTATTCTATCAATTATTTTATGCCAGCTGTTTAGGGCTCTTTCACATCAGAGCTTGCGTTGGAGAACGCTCAAAGCATACGTTTTGTTGTATGCGTTTCGATATGCGTTGCACTGCAGTGAGTGTGCGTTTTTAATCCATTTTCAATGCGTTACAGCACATAGAAAAACGCAGGTAATTTTTTTTTCTTTTAGCTTTCAACTTTCTACATTGTTCCTCTGTTGCATTCTGGGACTGATTGCCTGCGTTAACGGATTAAAAACGCGCATAGTGTGCGTTTTACATTGACTAACATTGTAACGCATAAAGCTAGCGTCGGCCGAAAAACTGCGCCTGGGTGCAGTGTAACGCAACGCACAAAAAGGCTGCGTTATATGTGAAAGCTAAAATGAAAGTCTATGGACTTTCATTTCACCTTGGGTAACGCAAACTTTATCCTTTGCGTTGAAGCGCAGAAAATCTGCCCTAATGTGAAAGAGTCCTTAAGAAACAATTCATGTATTTCATAAAAGTATCTCTCAACCAACATCATTGCTTGCAGTTGTTGTTTAAACCCTTTTCTGCTTGTAATCGTTTTTGAAAGTTTACCTAAAGCAGCCTTTCCTGACTTACACACACAGGCAGACATAGGCCCATGCAGCCACACATGTCCTCTAGGCGGAGCAGTGCTTTTCAGCACAGGAAGATTTGGGCGCAACCGGCGCCACCATAGACTGTATTAGGAATTACAGCTATAGCAGCGCTCAATGAGTAACGTCGGCGCCGTCAGAAGACGGAGCTGAAGTTGCTTTTAAGACACAATAATTCGGCCTCCAGCAATAGCTGGAAGCCGAATTATATCATTATCCACTATCCATGGCGGCCTTGGAGGGGGAATAGTAATTAACGTGGCCGGGACTTGTGCAGCAGCAGGATAAGCTATATACCGGTTGTATCCGGCGCCCAAGTCTCCCGGCGCCGATTTCAAATGTATGCCCTCTAGGGCCCATGCAGTTGCACCACAGCCCGGCCTGTATTATCCTCTAGACTCTTCTCTGTGTATAATATTAATGCATAGCAACACACTACCCAAAGTGGCCAATCACACTATGCCTGCTGTAGCATGCACTGTGATTTTAACACACTGCTGCGTGCATTCTCCCATAATGTAAGTAGTTGTAGCTATGGTGTACTGTGCGCAGTGTTAATGTGCCCTAAAACCTCCGTCACTGCTAACTTTTGGAGAACACAAGCCCACTCCCATGAGACTTTGTAGAGTACTTTTTCAATACTCCTCACACTACAAGCTCAAAACCTGACATCTTACAGGTTTGAACAGCGTATTTCTGATGCTGTAAACATCCCTCCAAATTTTATCAGTTTGGGGTAGAATCAGTAAGCTGCGCTGCTAAAGCTGCTTGACAGGCAGCCTATTGGACCAATCAAAGGTCGGGGATCATGTCAATTAAAGCCTCTGGACCGGCAGGGGTAGTCTACTACTCAATCTCTTTCTCCTCTCCTACGTCCCATTTGTCCACTGTGATCAATGGATTTCTCCGTCCTCCATTTTAAAAATGGCCATTACCCCATAACAGCTTCCTGGTCAGCACACTAATAAACTGTAATATCACCCACTTGAGCCATAGGAAAACATGGACATTACCTTGCACATTCAGTTGTAACTAACAGCTGCTGATATATAACTGACAGCATCTGGTATATTTAAGTTCTAACAAAAGATTGTCAGAACTGGAAGGGATCACTGTAAGAAGAAAATGTTGAGCTTCTGAAAAGAACTGACGGTGTGGGCAGGGCCGGCGCTACCATAGAGGCAAAGGAGGCAATTGCCCCAGGGCTCCAGAGCATGTAGGAGGCCCCAAAAGTGCCCCCCATCTTAACTATTGCTTCCTGGCGCCTCTGCAGAGTCTTTGGCAGAGCAGCGTATAACCTGTGCTGGTGGGCATGTGTGACACTACCATAGACCCTGCACACAGTTAAGTTGGTAGGTGATTGGGAGGGTCCACAGCCGGCTCAGGGGCCCAGGAGGGAATATTGGCTGCAACAAAGAACCCTTAATGCCGCTTTTTGATTGAGGGGTGTCTGTTGGGGCGGCCCCCTGGGCAAATTTTGCCCCGGGGCCCCATTGTTACTAGAACCGGCCCTGGGTGTGGCTAGTATGTAATATTCATTTGCAGGTATGTCGTGTTTATTTTAAATAATTTTCCTTGCTTCAGGTGCAGCCAATATCTCTTCCAGGCCGCCAAGTGCTGCAATTATTCACTCCACTTCCTGCAGCCCAGTATTTCCCCCCTGCCCCTCTCCTTGGTAATTGTTGTGGCCAGGACAGTCACACCTGTGTTTTCTTGGCATTCTCTTTCCTCAAAGTATCACTTAGCACAGGGTAAATTGCTGCAAATGGGAATGTCACTATTAGTACACACATTACTCTGTGTACTCAGTGTTGCCCGTGACTCGTGTATAATTTGAACCCTATACTTTCATGAAGTGAAGCAGACCTAAATTTCTACACTTATACTCGAGTATATTCAGTAGTTCGGAGGAGCATGCGTAAGTTACCAGTGCACACTAGCTACACCGCGGCAGCATAGTGTTTGCTGAGCTCGCTCTCCTGCCATTAAAAGGAACCTAAACTGAGAAGGATGTGGATTTTTCCTTTTAAAATACCAGTTGCCTGACTCTCCTGCTAATGCTGTGTCTCTAAAACTTTTAGCCACAGCCCCTCAACAAGCATGCAGATCCGGTGCTCTGACTGAAGTCAGCTGCATGCATGTTTTAGGTGTGTGATTCAGCCACTACTGCATTCAAAGAGATCAGCAGGATTGACAATTAACTGGTACTGTTTAAAAGGAAACATCCATATCCCTCTCAGTTAAAGAGACACTGAAGTCTCTTAAAAAAAGTTTTTTATAACAAAATTCTCTTTAACATATTAGCCCTAACTAAACCGCCTCATCCCCGCGGCTGTAATCTATCTAAATCCCCCCAAACGCACCCTCCCTCTCCCCTGCAAAATCCACGACTTTCTTGGTCATGGATTTTGCTGCCCTCTACTCTTGTGTGAGGCAGAGCTATGAGCTGCAGCCCTGCCTCACACGCGTCTGTCAGCGGCGGAGAGGCGGCGATCCGGGCTGACAAACGCACTGAGAGGCAGAGCTGCGGCTCATAGCTCTGCCTCTCATGGAAGCGCTGCCTGGAATGCCCCCCGGGGAGTTTGGGGGGATTTAGTTAGATTACAGCGGCGGGGATGCAGCGGTTTAGGTAGGACTATTATGTTAAAGTGGATTTTGTAATAAAAACTTTTTTAATATATGTGCAAACATATACAAATAAGAAGTACTTTTTTTTCCACAGTAAAATGAGCCATAAATTACTTTTCTCCTATGTTGCTGTCACTTACAGTAGGTTGTAGAAATCTGACAGAAGTGACAGGTTTTGGACTAGTCCATCTCTTTATAGGGGATTCTCAAGGATATATTTATTCTCAAAAGCACTTAGTTGTTTGGCAGTTGGACAAACCAACTGCCATTCACTTGTGTAGGGAGCAGGGAAGCTGGCCAGCATCATTGTTTAAATCCTTTTTAGGGAATATCTTTATAAAGAATAAAAGCCTTGCAGAGAATCCCCTATGAAGAAATGGACTAGTCCAAAACCTGTCACTTCTGTCAGATTTCTACTGCCTACTGTAAGTAACAGCAACATGGGAGAAAAGTAATGTATGGCTCATTGTACTCTGGAAGAGACATACTTCTTATTTGTATAGGTTTGCACATATTTTACATTTTACAGTTTTCCGCTGTAGTGCCCCTTTAAGCTTGATTAATCTACCCCACGGTGTTTTTTATTGGTAGAGTAAAAAAAAAAAACCTAAAAATATTGACTATCCAACAACGTACAGATTGAGCTACATTTCTATGATCTGCTGCTGCGTGCAAATAAGAGAATTAAAATGAAAAAAAACAAAACAAAAAACAACAGAATTTCACATACATTTATAAGCCTTGAACTGTTGAATTATACAAATGAATGCAGGCACAGCTAAGCACATAAAGAAATTAAGATATCAAATATTTAGACAAGCCCGCATCTTTTATCTCGTCTAAGATTAGAAATCAATAGTTTGTGAAGGGCTGGGGATAATATTGCAGATGACTTTGCATGCTTATTTTTCAAAATCTAAATACATCCCGTGTTGCCATAGAAATAGTGATTCAGGCTATTGATTACAGAATACCGCCACAGGGAATTTCAGCTTGTAGCTGTGTGGTCAGGCCATGATTGTTTGCTTAGGGAAGATTCTTTACAATCAGAGATGTTAATATGTTCCTGGGGTTTAATCACTTTATCTTCGTGAGGAACTTATTAATGTGTACCAGTACACTACAGATATAAGGTGTTAAGTATGTTGTTTCCGGCGCAGTAATACTTGCAGCAAAAAGTGCTAGGTGTTCTTTATCCTATTTTGAACTCTGGATCATCAACCTCTAGGCATAGCTTTCAGAAGGATTGGGAGAGGGATTGTTGATTGATGTACCTCCCTGGATGTTGAACAATGTGGGCAATGTTTAGACACCCTATGGAAGGGAAGCCTTCAGGTTTTCAATATGGAAGTCTCTCTGCGATTATTGCATAGATATGATATTGTGCCTGAAAAGCTTCACTTAATTTCCAGGCATAGAACGGTCTCCCATTTCTGGGAATCTGTACATGCTGGTACTATGTACCATATACTGTATGGTGGTTTTGCTCTATTCTAACTCAGCTATGTAAAAAAGTTCTTAAGCCAGTCAACAAAACTTTGGCTTTTCATTTATGGGCAGATGCAGCGAGTTTCTTTCTTGGTCTGAAACCTAAAAATTACCTCAAGCTAAGCACAAATTAGTATATTATATTGCCAATGTCACAAAGACGTATGGCACAACTCAATGGAATCAGGTTTCCCTTTCTCATAGGTGTGTAGTCAATAGAGTCTTTTGAAACTAAAAAGTTCTAGGTGTGGTGTGATTTGGCTGTTATTTTACCAATCCGCAAGGGGTGGCAAAACAGCCAAATCAAAGGTGGATAAGCTTCAATATTTTTTCAACACTGCAAACAAGAACTTTTTTCTTCACCCTCACAAACCAATCACGATGACACGAATGGTTCGCCGGCGAACGGTTCCCGGCAAACTTCCGGGGTTCGCGATCGTGGAGAACCGCAAACTTTTCCGGAAGTTCGGTTCGACCCCATAGTGCATCATGAGGGTCAACTTTGACCCTCTATATCACAGTCAGCAGGCACATTGTAGCCAATTAGGCTACAAATCCCTCCTGGAGCCACGCCACCTTATAAAAGGCAGGCAGCGTCAGGCTTTTCACTCACTCGTGTGCCTGCATTAATTAGAGAAGGGAGAGCTAATGTGCAGAAACCTATAGGGAAAGCTTAGTTAGGCTCTTGTAGGCTTCTTAGCTTGCTCCTTGATTCTTATTGCTAAAAAATAGCACCCCTCAACAGCTCTTTTGAGAGCTAATCTTGTTCTTGTGATCTATTTTTTTTTTCTTTATTTTGTGTGGCCCACTTGCATTATATACAGCCCTGTCATTCAGTCGCAGCTGGCCTTTGGCCCCTTGGTGGTATAATTATTACTACTGTGCCAGGTGCACATTGTAATACCCATCACTGCATAAACCTACTACCTGTTCACTTCAGTGCACCCACCTACCTACGTGAGCGCACGCAGTGTCACTGTGCCTGTCCAGTACCTGTGTGTGACAGGTGCACATTGTAATACCCATCACTGCATATACCTACCTGTTCACAGTGCACCCACCTACCTACGTGAGCACACGCAGTGTCACTGTGCCTGTCCGGTACCTGTCTGTGTGTGACAGGTGCACATTATAAAACATATGTACAGAGAATCAAAGAAGCGTGCACCTTCCGTCTCTGAGTTTATTACCGCATTGGTGACAGTGCCATGATACAGTGAATTTTCATATTCATTAAACATCGCATATAAACATTGTGTATTATTAGATCTTACATATCCTTAAAGGGACACTTAAGTCAAACAAAAAAAAATGAGTTTGACTCACCTAGGGCTTCCAATAGCCCCCTGCAGCTGTCCGGTGCCCTCGCCGTCTCCCTCCGATCCTCCCGGCCCCGCCGGCAGCCACTTCCTGTTTCGATGACAGGAGCTGACAGGCTGGGGACGCGAGTGATTCTTTGCGTTCCCAGACACATTAGCACCCTCTATGCTGCTATGTGGTATATGATATATGCTATAGCAGCATAGATGGCGCTATTGTGGCCAGGAACACGAAGAATCACTCGCATCCCCAGCCTGTCAGCTCCCGTCACCGAAACAGGAAGTGGCTGCCGGCGGGGCCAGGAGGATCGGAGGGAGATGGCGAGGGCACCGAACAGCTGCAGCGGGCTATTGGAAGTCCCAGGTGAGTAAAACTCATTTTTTTTGTTTGACTTAAGTGTCCCTTTAAGTCAGTGGGTCATCGTAGTGGAGGTGGGTGGTGGGCAGTAGGTGGTTCAGCGACGGCTGTTTCGCGTCTCCTGATGCTTGGTCACGCTGCGGACCACTGTGAATGGAGGCTGTGATCTTCCGGGATTAAGACGGAGCTCTAAGCTCCGCCCCTTCCGGTCACATCACTTCCCCCATACTCGAGCTGGTTGCCATAACTACAAGGACGCCGATCCAGGGGATAGAAGGCGGAGATTCAAGTTCCGCCTTCACCCCACTGGCCAATCAGAGGAGAAGCCACAACTGTAGCCTCAAACGTAAACACCTACAAATAACTAAGACGGCGCTATTATATAGACGCACCGCACTCCCAAAAACAGGGCATCCGTGTAGTGAACGTCTATAGACGCACAGTGCTACCCTTGCCGGGGCACCTGTGTAGTGGGCATATTATTACAGCCTGCCTTTTCGCGAACGTCTATAGAAGGTGGCCACATTAAAGGGTCGCATTATCCTTCTGTAAACAGCGTCCCCGCTGTCATGGCAACCGTGAGGCAAGTGTTATGTGATATAAAAGTGAACTTTAAAAACACTTGGGGGGTATTAAATTTAGTTAGGTTACACTGGAATATATCTTAAATACCAAAAGGTAGGGCATCTAGCAAGGGGCAGACAGTAACAGGGATAAAAAGTTTGAATCCTACATTGTCATTCTTAATATTTACAGGAACCATGCTAGACCATATCCATTAGTCATCTATTTGTCGCTCTATGGTCTCTAAACCGATTTATATCCGGCAGTGTATATCATTTCTATTTATGTAGGTTACAGATTATACCCGTATTAAATCTAGCAATACAACTACAAAACTAATTTATACATGGTATCAAACAGTCTTTTTCTTATAGGAAAATTATTTCAAGGGTCCAGCATGCAAGAAAGTTCTGTTTTGTCATTAAGGCCTAACGGGCCATTGCTTAAGTCCTCAAGATCATCTTTGTCTCTCTCCTCAATAACAGGTAACCTGCGTTTTTTAGCCCTAGAAAAACAAGAGATCCCATTAAGGGGCGGAGATAGGGAGGCCACAGTTGTGGATTCTCCTCTGATTGGCCAGTGGGGTGAAGGCGGAACTTGAATCTCCTCCTTCTATCCCCTCGATCGGCGTCCTTGTAGTTATGGCAACCAGCTCGAGTATGGGGAAAGTAATGTGACCGGAAGGGGTGGAGCTTAGAGCTCCGTCTTATTCCCGGAAGCTCACAGCCTCCATTCACAGTGGTCCGCAGAAACGGCCGTCGCTTAAACACCTACTGCCCACCACCCACCTCCACTACGATGACCCACTGACTTAAGGATATGTAAGATCTAATAATGCACAATGTTTATATGCTATGTTTAATGAATATGAAGAATCACTGCATCATGGCACTGTCACCAATGCGGTAATAAACCCAGAGACGGAAGGTGCACGCTTCTTTGATTCTCTGTACATATGTGATTGGACTCTTCACTGTACCTGTTCACGGTACGTGTGTGATAGGTGCACATTTGTAATACCCATCACTGCATATACCTACCTGTTGTGTTCAGTGCACCCACCTACCTACGTGAGTGCACGCAGTATGATATACCACTCCGTGCATACCGGTTAACTTCACCTGTGTAACTGCACTTTGTATTAGTCAAGTCAGTGCATACCTCTCACTTCATCCCCCCCCCCCCCCCCCCCCCGATATGGACAAAACAGGTAGAAGCAGAGGTAGAGGCAGACCCAGAGGAAGGCCACCCGGCAGGTCTGTGCGAGGTCGTGCTGATGTGATTTTGTGCGGCCCTGGACCAAAGTACAGTGCTCAGAAGAAGGCATGTCCCATCAACTCCCAAGATTGTCATGACGTGGTTGACTATAACACAGAACACCTCATCTTCCGCAGCCACCATCACTACTACAAGCGCCACATCCGCTGCATTTGACAGTTCGCAGGAGTTATTTGGTGGGGAAATCACTGATGCACAGCCATTATTGTTACAACCAGATGAAGGCGCTAAGCAAGTTACACCACCTCATATGTCTGAGTTATGCGACACTATGGACTTAACGTGTGAGGAGGAGGATGATGAAGTACCTGCTGTTGGTGCAGTTTTGGAGGTGTCTGATTCATTCGAAGCTGGGCAGGATGATTATGATGATGACGATGATACGGATGCCACGTATGTTCCCAATAGAGGAGATGAACAGGGGGACAGTTCAGACAGGGAGTCAGAGAGGAGTAGGAGAAGAAGAGTTCCTGAAAGAAGCAGGGGAGCTCGTCGTCAGAAACAGCTGGTGGCAGTGTCCGGCGTCATGTATCGCCACCTATGGACAGCCAGCCAAAATGACCTTCAACGTCAGCTGCTGATGCCACCATAGTGCCCACACCCCAGGGGGGCTCAGTGGTTTGGAAATGCTTTAGTTTGTCTGCCATAGATCAGAGCAATGCCAGCTGTTCTCTCGGCCTCCAAAAATTGAGCCGTGGAAAGGCCAACACCCATGTAGGGACCACTGCCTTACGAAGGCACATGGAGAAAAGGCACAAACTGCAATGGGAAGAGCACCTGAGCAAAAGCAGCACACAAAAGAAAAGCCACCCTCCTTCTCCTCTTCTTCCTTCAGGTGCAGCATCTTCAGCCGCTTTCTCCCTTGCACCTTCACAGCCACCCTCCTCCGCTCCAGCTCAGACCTTGAGTGGTTGCTGCTCCTCTGCCCACAGCAGCCAGGTGTCTGTGAAGGAAATCTTTGAGCGGAAGAAGCCAATTTCTGCCAGTCACCCTCTTGCCCGGCGTCTGACAGCTGGCTTGGCGGAACTGTTAGCTCGCCAGCTGTTACCATACCAGCTGGTGGACTCTGAGGCCTTCCGTAAATTTGTGGCCATTAGGACACCACAGTGGAAGATACCAGGCCGCAATTATTCCTCTAAAAAGGCGATACCCAAACTGTACTGTGAAGTTGTGAGCCAAGTGGCATCATCTCTGGCACACAGCGTTGGGTCAAGGGTCCACCTGATCATGGATGCCTGGTCTGCCAAACACGGTCAGGGCAGGTACATTACATACACAGCCCATTGGGTCAACCTGGTGACCGATGGCAAGCGGAGTACGTGGCTGTGCAGCGGACCAACTTGTGACACCTCCATGGCTTGCAGGCAGGCCTCCTGCCCACCTTCTCTCCTCCTGCTACATCCTCTTCGCTGTCGTCCTTCTCCTCCTCGGCTGAGTGGCAGTTCAACTCTACTGGTGCAGCTTTCTCCTCTCCAGCTACACAGCCCAAGCTCCCCAGGGCCTATGCTGCATGCCAGATACAACAGTTTCACGCCATCTTAGACATGTCTTGCCTCAACCGGAGAGTCACACTGGAGCAGCTCTCCTGGCTGCTCTTTACAAACAGGTGGATCGGTGGCTGACCCCGCACCAGCTGGAGATCGGCAACATGGTGTGTGACAACTGCAGCAATCTCATTTTCGCTTTGAATTTGGGAAAGCTGACACATGCACCCTGCATGGCACATGTGCTGAATCTAGTAATTCAAACATTTGTGTCAAAGTACCCAGGCTTAGAGGACGTCCTGAAGCAGGCCAGGAAGTTGTGTGGGCATTTCAGGCGGTCTTACACGGCCATGGCACGCTTTGCCGATATTCAGCGGAGAAACAAGTTGCCGGTGAGAAGCCTGATTTGTGATAGCCCGACTCGCTGGACTTCGACCCTCCTTATGTTCTCTCACCTACTAGAACAGGAGAAAGCCATCACCCAGTACCTCTACAACTACAGTAGAAGGACACAGTCTGAGGAGATGGGGATGTTCTGGCCCAACAACTGGACACTTATGTGAAATGCATGCAGGCTCATGCGGCCATTTGAGGAGGTGACCAACCTGGTGAGTCGCAGTAAAGGCACCATCAGCGACTTGATCCCGCACGCTTACTTCCTGGATGGTGCCGTACATAGAGTAGTGGATCAAGCTGTGGAGGAGTGTGAACAGGAACAGTTACGGGAGAAAGCGTTGTGGGATCAATTCTCATCAGAACCAGATGTTTCCTCAACACCTGCTGCAGCACAGACGGGGGAGGAGGAAGAGTCATGTGGAGAAGAGGAGTCAGATTCGGATGATGAGGAAGGTGTTTCTTTGGAGGAGGAGGCGGCAGAAGAACAACCACAGCAGGCGTCGCAGGGGGCTTGTGCTGCTCAATGCTCCCGTGGTATTGTTCGTGGCTGGGGGGAAGAGGAGGACTTACTTGACGTCATTGAGGAAGAGCAAGAGGAGATAGATAGTACGTCTGGATCCAACTTTGTGCAGATGGCGTCTTTCATGCTGTCCAGCCTATTGAGGGATCCCCATATAAAAAAACTCAAGGGGAATGACAATTACTGGGTGGCCACGCTACTAGACCCTTGGTATAGGCACAAAGAGGCGGACATGTTACCAACTCACCTGAAGGCAGAAAAGATGCAGCACTTGCAGAACAAGCTGGCAACTATGCTTTACAATGCGTTTAAGGGTGAGGTCACAGCACAACCAGGGACGGATCTAGGGGGGGCAGACGGGTCTCTTGCCCCGGGCGCAGTTTGTTGAATTCTTAAAAAGGCGGCAAAATTTGGATGGGGAATGGCAGTTTAGGCGCCAAAACCTGATCTTTAGGCACCAAAACCTGGCCTTTAGGCGCCAAAACTGGATGGGGAATGGCAGTTTAGGCGCCAAAACCTGACCTTGCCCCAGGCGCAACTTGGTCTAGATCCGTCCCTGAGCACAACGCAATAAAGGTACCACTGCCAGTAATCCTTCTCCCATGCCCACGCAGGCAAGGACAGGACGCTCCAGCGATCTCATGGTGATGTCGGACATGTGGACATTCTTTAGTCAAACATCTCGCCTTAGCCCTTACGAATCCACCCTCCACCAATGCCTGGACTGGCAGGTAGCCGACTACCTGGCCTTAAGTGTGGATGTAGACACTGTGAGCAGCGATGAACCCTTGGACTACTGGGTGCATAGGCTTGACCTGTGGCCAGAGCTGTCCCAATTTGCCATACAACTTCTGTCTTGCCCTGCCTCATGCGTCCTGTCAGAAAGGACCTTCAGCGCAGCTGGAGGCATTGTCACTGAGAAGAGAAGTCGCCTAAGTCACAAAAGTGTTCAATACCTCACCTTTATAAAAATGAATGAGGCATGGATCCCGGAGGGCTACTGCCCGCCCGAAGACTAAGTCAGTCCCCACACACAGCATCTCTGCCTGCACGCCGTGTGACTGCCTGCCCCAAGACTAAATCGCTCCCCACACAGCACCTCTGCCCGCAGACCGCTTGACTGCCTTCTCTGCCACCACCAACTGGGTCCAGGACTCCAGGTGGATTCCTGAATTTTTAAGGCCGCTGCTAGCAGTGGCTGCTATAATAATTTTTCTGGTGCGTGTACACACCTGCCTAATTTTTCTGAGTCCTTACTTGGATGTGTGGTGGTGGTAGCCGGTTCTCAGGCTCCCACTCCGGACCAGAACCGAACCCAGATTCCCTGCGTCACATCCAGATTTTTCCCCGGGACTTTTGGCATCTATCCCACTCCGCCATGCCCCCATTCAGGTGCTAGACCCCTTGAAACATCTTTTCCATTACTTTTCTGGCCAGCATAAGTGTTTCTAGTTTTCAAAGTTCACGCGAACCGCACTTTTGCGGAAGTTCGCGAACTGAAAATCGGAGGTTCGGGCCATCACTATCTGGAAATAAATCATTTAAGGCAGTCCATATGTGTTTAAATTGCAACATCGCAACAGATTAAATTCAAGCACAATGAAAACACGACTGCACTTTCACAAACGGAATGAAGAGTGTTTGGGAGGAATTTATTTTACCCCATCAACTTTGTCCTTTGCAAGCCCACCCTTTACATATACCTTAAAGTGGATGAACTTTTACTCATTGCATAATTGTGTTCCTTTCCTATTGTTTATCGGGCATTCCTCAAGCCAAATACTTTTTGTTTTTGTTTTAATACTCTAATTCCTTATAAACTAAATAAACCAAGGGCTCGTGGGAGCTCAGTCTGGGCAGGAGGAGGAGGTGTTACTAGCCATTGACTTCAGAGGCAGAGGGGAGGAGGGAGGAGGGGGGATTAGGTTTTTTTCACAGGCTGAGTGCTCAAGATACAGATAAGCCTGCCTCTGTGTAATGTTTAAAAACAACATGGCTGCTGTCATTGTATCACAGTAAGAAATAATCATTTTCTATTGAAGCTGTTTGCAGCTAGATTTGCTGTGTAAACTATCTAAACTTTAGATAAGATATATAGACAAGTTACTTGTTATAGTTAGTTTTTCATATCGGATCCGCTTTAAAGGATAACTGAAGCAAGAGGGATATGGAGGCTGCCATATTTAGTTCCTTGTAAATAATGCCAGTTCCCTGGCAGTCCTGTTGATATTCAGGTATACTGAGCATCTGAGTTAAAAACCTGGAACAAGCCTATCCAGTAAAACCTGAGTCAGCTGCATATGCATGTTCAGGGTCTATGGCTAAAAGTATTAGAGATAAAGAATCAGGAAAACTGCTGGGCATTTGGTATTGTTTATACTCTCATGTCAGGTTCCCCTTTAAAGTCCCCTGTAACAGTTTGAAAATTCATTTAACAGTCATTTGCAGGCAATGTTTCACATTTTGTAGACATTTGTTTCAGCTTGACAAATGTTTAACACAAGAAATGCACGTCTTCCAAGCCATCCGTTTGAACTAGACCTATGGACACAGGGCCAAGGGCTATCTTGCTCTTGACATCATCTAATATGTCACTAACTGGGACCTGCATTTTAACATTTCCAAGGCTGCATGAGTATTTCAGTTCACCGAGCCACTAGACAAGTTAGGAGCTGAATGTCCATTTTGGGGCTTGCACCTTTAAAGTCAGTCAGTCAGCTTTTCTGAGCAGAAATTGTAAGATTAAATTGACAGGTAGCGCTGGAATTGGTTATCATTAGTGCACTAATAATAACCAATTCCAGCGCTACCTGTCAATTTAATCTTACAATTTATTTTCATTCTTCTTGGGGAAGGTGGGTTCCCCAGAAGACAGGGCAGCAGCAGGTGAAAAATATACACCCCCATCCTAACCAGTTTACATCCCGCATACAGTATAATCACGTCATTGCAAGTGGCTCCTGAAAGCCACATGACGTGATTATAAGTTGCTGTCATTTAATGAGCACAGCGGGCGTGCTAGCACGCTCCTGGGCTCATTAACTCCCCTCCCCCTAACTACACTACTCTGGCATCCCTTCCCGGGTCTCCGATCCCCCCGCCCGATCCTCTGTAATACCCCCCCCCCCCCCAATGCTGCGATCGGGCAGCATGGAGGATTACAATGTAACAACATTTACCTGACCTTGTTCCAGCGCCGATCGCGATCCTCTCCCTGTAGTCCCGCTGTCAGCCTCACTATGCTGAGTGAATCGGGTCCCGGCTTGATGACGTCATCAAGCCGGGACCCAATCCGGTCAGCATAGTGAGGCTGCCAGCGGTACTGCAGGGAGGAGATCGTGATCGCCGGTGGAACAAGGCAGGTAAATATTGTTACATTGTAATCCTCCATGCTGCCCGATCACAGCATGGAGGGGGAGGGAGGTATTACAGAGGATCGGCAATATCTTAAAGGGCCAACACCTGGCTATCCATGGGGGAGGGATATAAATTAAAAGGGGCACAGCTGGCTATAAATGGGGGAGGGGGAGGCATAAAGGGCATACACCTGGCTATGAATCGGGGGAGGGGGGTAATAAAAAACACATCTGGCTAACTATGGGGGGGGGGGAGAGATAAACAGGCACATCTGGTTTACTGAAGTAGGGGGGCGTGTTACAGAGGCACATCAGGGGCTGGGGAAGGGTAACGGGCACATCTGGCCAAGTATGGGGGAGGGGGGGGGGGGTATAAAGGAGCACATCTTGCTAACTAGGGAGCGGGGATGATTAAAAAGTGCCACAACAATTAAAAAATCCGCAAAGCCGCAAAATGGAAAAAAATGCACCTTTATTTCCAAATAATATATTGTCGCCATACATTGTACTAGGATCATACTTTAAACCCTGTAATAACCAGGACAAGCAGGCAAATCAAATGTGTAGGTTTAATCTACAGTACCAATTATTATTTTCAAATTATAGTGGCTGAAAACTGAGAAATAATTCCTTTTTTCATTTTTTCCCCCTTATTACCATTAAAATCTGTACAAAATTAAATAATTCTAAGCAAAATGTACCACCCAAAAAAAAGCCTAATTGGTGGCGAAAAAAACAAGTTATAGATCATTTATGTGTGATAAGTAGTGATAAAGCTATTGGCTAATGAATGGGAAGAGTGTGAAATGTAGAAAATTGTTCTGGTTTTTGAGGGGGAAAACCCCAGGGACGGGAAGTGGCTAAGCGCCCTCCACCTCCTTTTTAAATATAGCTTTTCTGAGCACTTGTGATTTGAAAAAAAACTCTTGCTAATGTAATGTGTGTGATCCAACTTGAGGGATGGGATTTTCTAACAATCCCCATAACATTACATCAGTAAGCGCTTAACAAATCACAAGTGCTTAGAAAAGCATTGCTAGTAGCTTCTAGGCCTGACAGTGATTTTATTATTAGTAACTGAGGTGGGAGAACACAATCTCAATATATATATATATATATATATATATATATATATATATATATATATATATATATATATATATATATATATATATATATATATATATATATATATATATATATATATATTATATATATATTTTACCTTGATGATCTATAGCAGCCAATCCCACTTTCCCCTTTTTATTTGGTCAAAGTAGTCCCACTCTATAGTTGATGCAAACTGTGGATTATTCCAATTCCTGGCGCATCAACAAGTTATCTTGTTTGGCTATTTACATGCCTTCTGTCGGGCTGGTAAGGAGCAGCAGCATGAGAGGAGAGTGAGTGGAGAAGGTGATGATTCAGCGAAGAACACAGAATTTCAGCAGAGGAGGAGATTAGGAGGCAGCAGGAGATTATGAGGCAGCACGGAGGACCAAGAGAGGGAGAGGTAAAGATACACAGGGTAGAAAAGAAGACAGAGGCAAATCCAGAGGATGGTATGTTCATCACCTGCCCCACTGAGCACCGATGCGAAGGGGTAATTGCTGCATTATATGAATAGGAGGTAATGCTTGCATTTCATATCTGTGGTGGTAATTGCTGTGTTTCAACTTTATGGGGGTATTTGCTGCTATGTTTATTTTGTGTCTTTCACTTTCACGTTGTGAATGAATCTTGCTAATGCCAGCTTTCACTTATTACAGGCACTGTGATCGGCTTTGGAAACAGCTGTTCCTATTCACCGATCACAGATCGGCAGGATTGCGACATGAAACGAACTG
This sequence comes from Hyperolius riggenbachi, assembly GCF_040937935.1. Taxonomy (NCBI): domain Eukaryota; kingdom Metazoa; phylum Chordata; class Amphibia; order Anura; family Hyperoliidae; genus Hyperolius; species Hyperolius riggenbachi. The sequence goes on from NC_090647.1 coordinate 232,964,705, forward strand.
GAATGCTGAGGTAAATAAGTAAAGATGTACATCTACCCCCCTGGTAAGCAAGTGAAGTTTTCAGGGATGTAGATACTGCATGCACACCAGCAGTTAAAAAGGGGTTAAAGCACAGAAAGTCTTTTGGAGCATTGTTGTATGGTTGTAGCGATTCTCAACAAAAGTGGACTATAAACTAAACTAATACTTTTAAAACAAATTGACAAAGGCAGCTCACATATTTCTGGCCTTCCATGGACAAATAAAGAGGATGGTTATTGAGAAATGCACTATCCTTTGCGTCCTGATGCCTTTTCAGCTATGTTCATTAAGGGTGAGCATGAGCAAATAGGCAAAACAAGAACAATGTAAACAGTGGCATTGTCAATGTGAAACAGAACTACTAAAGCCCCGCCCCCGCAAAAAAACTTGTCTCGTCATAGTGCTGAAATGTTTACATTCTACATAGTGATTCCATTCCTACTTTCCTAATATTTGTCACAGAAGCGAGAAGGAGCAAGGACTCCAGGCAGTGCCACAGGATAGTCTGTGTAAAGGTGAGCTTGTATAACTACCTTCCATGTCTACCAGGTCACCATGTCTACGTTGTCAACAAACATCTTCTTTTCAAACTGCTGCTTTCCAAACACTCTTCCACTTGTTCACTTCCTGTTCCTTTGATCAGATTTATCACTGAATCCTATAGGTGTGTGCCTATGTTGGCAGGAAAACTACACTTCCTCAAAGGATGATTTTAGGAGGTGGTGGGGAGCTGGAGAGTATGCATGCTTCCACAAGCCTTCGCCCACAATGTCATGTGGCCAAAATAGCATTTACATTCAGCCCAGCGTAACAAATCTGGATTCACTTTGTTTTGAAAGCTAAAATAAAAAGTTGTGGATTTGGATTGGTGGTCGGTGGTGTACTTCACAATTAGCTTCACATCGTTTTTTATTCCATTTTTATCAAACATGCCAGATAGTGGTTAAATGTTCCTCTTTACAGAATTTTTATACATCCGTCTTTATGTGCTTTGATATTAATAGCCTACTTAGAAGTCTAAATTGTACACAAGTATCCATTTTCAATTAGCCTCTTTCCCTTTGTTACCTGCAGCGGCTTGCTTTTAATGTTTATATCATATGCTTGAGAATGTAATCAACAACAATAGCAGGTGATTAGTAATAAGTGTGAATTTATGCAGCAGTCAGTAGCAAACATTATGATCAACAGCGGAATACCTTACCCATAGATTCAGATGTTTGGCTGCCAACTACGCGAAGCAACATCGGCTGGTTACTCTCTGATCTCTGCAGCGAGGGAGTAGGAGAGGAAAATGTTGTACCATTGACCTTTGCTTCAGCTTGCGGCTAAAATACAAGCACAATAGGAGAAACAAAGGTTGTCATATGGCGCAATCTGCAGTGAAATAATCAATGTCTTTCAAAATAAGCATGCAGTGTTAAATACAGCATTTGTCTGGAACACATTATTTAAGTGAATACGTGCTGTCTAGAAGAAGAAGAACACTAACAGCCCCCACCCTGCTGCTGTAGGGCTTTATGTAATAACATGGTGGAAATTACTGTGGATAAGTAACCTATTAAAGAGCCCTTGAACTGAGCTGGATATGGAGGCTGCCATAGTTATTTCCCTTTAACCCATACCAGTTGCTTGGCACTCCTCCTAATCTCTTTAGCTACAGTGGCATCTCTGCTGATCTCTTTGGCTGCTACAGTATCTGGATCACACACTTCAAACAAGCATGCAGCTTGCAAATTAAATTTGACTAGATTAGGTCAGACTTCTGTCTGATGCATGCATGCTTGTTCAGGGCCTGTTCCAGTAATGCTGTGTAGCAGATTCTTCATTACCTGTTCTAGCAGCTGTCTGAGCCGATGCAGTTGTGACTCCAGTTGCTTGTTGTGATCTTCCAGTATTTGCATTCTAGCTTCCAGGCGTCCCTTGTGCTGGCGCAGTAATTTGGCTTCTGCAATGAGTTCTGCATCGCGTGGGCTTTGTGGGGAGGCTGGCATCATTTCTGGAGGGGAGGGCAGTGGGGACAATCCCTTGTGATCATGTTGTTCCTTCAGCCTATCATATTCAGACTGCAAATTCCTATGGAAAACCAACAATGGTTTGTACAGAATACAAAGAGATACCAGATTGTACGTATTCAGCGTTTGAGTCAATATTATTTGTATGAATTTTAAGCTTTTTAAGTCTATGCCTAGAGATATGAAATGCAGGTTTGACATAGACTTAACAACTAGACTTAACATGCTCAACATGAAATTGCATTTTAATAAAAGCCAGAGGACACAGACCATGCATTTTTGTTTGGTCCATTATACAGGAGATGTAAACAGAAATTCTTTGATGGCAAAATTGCCATGGAGGAATCACTGGAATGCTTTTACATAGCACTTACAGTGTAGCTGGAGATAAAACAGCAGTCTGTTCTGTTGCTAGACAGTGGATGTTAAGAGTGTCAACAAACCTCACCATTTCTAGTGATACTGTAGCTACCAGTATTAAAGGACAACTGAAGCGAGAGGGATAATGGAGGCTGCCATATGCATTTCCTTTTAAACAATACCAGTTGCCTGGCAGCCCTGTTGATCTATTTGGCTGCAGCAGTGTCTGAATAACACCAGAAACAAGCATGCGGCTCATCTTGTAAGATCTGACAATACCTGACAACACCTGATCTACTGCATGCTTGTTCACGGTTTATGGCTATAAGTATTAGAGGCAGAGGATTGGCAGGATTGCCAGGCAACTGGTATTGCTTAAAAGGAAATAAATATGGCAGCCTCCATATGCCTCTAGCTTCAGTTGTCCTTTAGATTGTACCAGAGGTGGGTGTTATAATCACAAATGGGACACATGGGAGGTATGTTCCTTTCTCAATGACATACATTTGTCCTCTCTGCTCTCTGTTACCCTTTCCTTCTGCAGCCCCCCCCCCCCCCCCCTACAGAAATTGCAGCAAGTCACTTGTCTGCATCCTTATTGGGGAAGGGGTGTCCTTTGCAGGAAAGGTGCTGTTGCAGAATACGCTCTCTGCTGTTAGAAATGCCCCTTTCCCACCTTTCTGTGTCACAACACAACTCTCTGTGAGCCGGGGGCCACGGCAATCTTGGAAATTAAGAAAACCTCTGTGCCATAGTGGGCAAACAGAGTGACGTGGGACAGCGAGGAGCGGATTGTTGGCATCCTGGAGAAGACCTGGTTCAGATAGTATTTTTTTTTTATCATCTTTCCGCCTTGCGTTCTCTTTAAGTAAAAGCATCCCAGCAATTATTTTCTACCAACTTGTCATCAGTGAGGAATCACTTGTGGAATTGCCAATATGACATAGGCCTTACACTGCAAAACATTTGTACTATATGAGACTCTGAGGTGCTGTACAAGTAAACATTAGTGCTGAGCTCAGCAAGACAAACTAAACAAAAAAACTGAAACAAAACAAAAAATCTTTTGATTTGCCACTCTACGGTGCCGTCTAAGGCAACACTAATGATTATATTTGCAGTAATAAGATGATATTTGATCTGAACTGTAAACATGCAACAGTAGTTTAAAAATAAACTATTAATAATAAATGCTGGCCTATGTACACAAGATTGAAAAGGTAAAACTGCACTGCTTGTTTTGTGCCTAAATATACAACCATTCTGAGATGCAGTTCTGCATCAGAGCACATAATCAGAGGCTTTTTAACATATTAACAGGACTCATTTGAAAGAAATTTTACATTATTAATATTTAGTATTTATAGAGCGCTGACATTATCTACAGCGCTGTACAGAGTATATATTCTTATCCCTTAACTGTCCCTCAAAGGAGCTCACAATATAATCCCTACCATAGTCATATGTCTATGTATTTATAGTGTAGTGTATGTATGTATCGTAGTCTAGGGCCAATTTAGGGGGAAGCCAATTAACTTATATGTTCCAACCTCTGGGTGTGTAAAACCACAAAGAGGAAAAAAACCTCTAGTTCTAAAAGTATCCTGCACCACTACTGTATCTCTGCTAAAGAGATTGCTTCCTGTTTTTGGTGACCAATTTAGTTGAAAAATTGAGCAGAAATGTTCATAAACCTGACATTTTCTAACTGCCCACCACTCTATGCAAAACCAAAATAAAAAGGTTTTAATTAACAGATGTTTCAGTCAAACTAAGCCTCTAGTGTTCTAATTCTGTTTTTGTAAATGAAATCCAAGGGGTTCCATTACGCTTAAGGTACCCATAGACATTTTGACTGCTTCAGGCAACAATCCCATGACCGTGAGTGCCCTTCAGACACCAACAGCCAGCTGCTATATAGCGGGAACGGACAATCTGAATGTTTCTGTATGATCAACTGCCCACTGATATCAATTGCCAATTTTAGCAGAAGTATTATCCATCAAAATATTCATAATGTTGCACAAACCTATTCTCTTCTTCCAAGTCGGAGAGAATTCTCTCCAGCTCCCCCCGCTCTTCACTTTCCAGGGAGATGAGGATCTGAGCTGGGCTTCGAGGCTGGCTTAGAGGAGACTCCTGGTTCAAGCTTTGGCAGTAGTGCTGGATAAGCAAATGCTCATCATCTCTGCAGGAAACAAACATTTATATTCACATGATTCTAGCATAGAAAATCAGTTCTCATTCATTCCAATCAAATTTTGACAAAAGAGAATTTTCAACTCTCACGGCTGAGGGCTCAGATCCATTACATTAATACACTCAATTTGTCTGAATCTGGACAGTAAAACAAAAGAATAGTCTGTTTTCCTGCACACCAGTAGTTTTATGTTAAGCATAAATCAAATTACAGAGCAAATGCAAAATTCCAAAGACGCAGATATTTATACCAATAGAAATATCTTGCTTGTCTAAAATATTGCATTTTCAAAGCGGTGTATGTCATCTCAAATATAAAATGTAACTTTACGCTCAACTTTTTACTAAAGGTAAGAAAATTTGCACTAAGGTTTATAAACATGTTATTTCAGTGTTCTCTGTCTTGAGCAAGGGTTCAATGTCAGGGCATATGGATGAGAAGAGTGGTTAATAACATAAAAAAAATCACTGCAACTGGTCTGTAAAAATAACACTTAATGAAGGGGACATCTTCCAAACAGACAAATACCAGTATTACATTAAAAAATAATCTGATACTCAAGCCCTGTACACATGCTATATCAGGGCAGTCCAAATAGCAGCCCACATTCGGCCCTCAAACGCTCCTTATGTTGCCAGTCTGTTTGCTGTGTCACTCCACTTCCTCTCACTACTTCTGCCATACCCACCTCTTTCTCTCTGGCCGCCCAAAGCCAGGAGGTTGCTGCTCCACCCCCTTCTTGGGCCCAGGCGGTTTCTCAGGCCATCATTTTGTATGTGTTCTTTGTGTAAGAGGCTTTATGAGTAAAATCTCTTTGCAATTACTTACTCATTATTTAATGCTCGATTCTGAGAAATGTTTTTATTTTAGATTTGGATGGGGTAGAAAAGGGTTAGAAAACTTTGGTGGTTTTTATTGAAGAGATTTTCTCTTATATCCTGTCTCTGGGACTTCTATGGAACTTTGTGGTTCTCATATGAAACTTGTAGTCTTTGGAGCAGGAAATAAGGTAGAACAATAGTGAACTTTTGGGTGTTCTAACTCTTCCCCTCTCTACTCAAAAATGTTGTAATGGATTAGATCTTTGTCTCTCTTCCTTTCTGCTTTAACAGGAAGTAATGGGAATTCTCACAGATAGGAACACAGTGCCGCAATAAATATTTAGAAGATGTTCTAACCCCTATCCCATCAAAATTGTCAGGAATGTATGGGGTAAAAACCCAGGAATGTGAAGTGGTTAAGTTGTCATGATATAGGGCAAACCAGATTTTAAGGCAGAATGGAGAAAATTAAATTCAGAGGCGGTTACATGAAAAGCTAAAGATACACCCTTGCTATTCACATTAGTTGCAGTTTGTATAAAATCCATGGATGATCTCCTGGACCAGAAAGGGCAGAAGTTATGCAGTATTTATAAACACTTAAAGGTTTTCCTCAAAAAATCTGTGCTCACTTGGGAATTACTTTTTGTATGTTTGCAACAATTGTCTCATACTGACGTATTAAGACCAAATTTAGAAAATAAAATAGTAACAAAATTCAATAGCTCAGTGTCAAGATGTGCTTGTACTCTGACTCACTGTACCGAGAGCACATATAGCAGTGATTTTTATTTCTCAGCTTTTCTGAATATGAACTTTGTTGTTAAATGGTCTTGGAAAAACTAATTGTTCTTCAGTACTTAGGCATCACTATATTTTATAATCTTGACATCCATATTAAATGCCCAATCAAGGGCATGAACATTTTATTGTTCCTGATGAACCTAATGGCCTTTGAAATGACAACAGGCAGTGGTGAACATTTTGGATTAGGTGAAATTGGTGCAGACAGATTCAGGATAGAAAAGGAAGCTTGGTAAAAAAAACTCAAGTAAGCCGTTTCATTGGTTAACCGGTTGTTTCAGAGGTTAAATTAAACCTGAGATTAAATAAAAGAAATAATTAATACATACCTGGGGCTTCTTCTAGCCGCCATCGGCCTGACTGCTCCCTTGCCACAATCCTCCACCTCATACATCCTCCGTTATGACTCCTGGTAACTTCGAGAGTCGGGCTTGCTGCACATGCGTGCCATGGCCACATGTCCACCCCGTCCCTCCTGTGGCCAGGAGCATTGTGCGCCTGCGCAGCACTACTGCGCAGGCACAGAATTATTTCTGGCCATGGGAGCGCGTCGAGGAGCATGTGTGGCTGCATTGCACCTGCGCCGACTGGCAGAAGTTACCGGGAGGATTGTGGAGAATCCAGGAGGTGGAGGACGGTGGACAGTGAGCAATCAGGCCTAAGGGGGCTGGAAAAAGCTACAGGTATGTATGCATTTTTCCTTTTATTTCATCTCAGGTACAATTTTAGAGGGAATCGGAAGTGAAAATAACCTTATGAGGTAATGCATTGCATGTGTAGTACAGCAAAGAAATAAAACTTTAGCAGCAAAAAAAAAGAGTCTCATATTGTTTCTAGTACAGGAAAAGTTAAGAAACTTCACTTAACTTTGCAAAAGAGCTTCTATGAGCTCTTCGACCCAACTTGAGTCGGCTACAGTGCAGTTTTCTGAAGCACTTATACAAAAAAACAAACCGTGAGAGACCGCTTTAGATAAGGTTTCTAATGCAAGGAAGTTCAGAGGGTCATTAGCTCTGCTCTGTCTCATAGTTTAAAATACATAATGTGGTTTGTTAATTGCATATAAGATAGTATGATGCAATATTATATAAAAAAAAAAAAAAAAAAAAAAAAAAGCTGCAGCAAAATCCCCGGTATCCGGCGGGGATCGCCTGATGCCGGATAAATGTGCATGCCGGTTGCTTGAGCAAACGGATGAAACAGCACAAACCTCCCCCCTTAAATACTTACAGAGGCTCCAGCGATGTCTGGCAGTCTACCTCTATCTTCCCGCGAGCTCAGAGCGGCTTTCCGGCTTCCCCAGTACACGGAAGCCAGAGTTGTCAGCTGACCCGCATAGGGTTAGGTGACACTCAGGCTTCCATACACAGACGCCAGAAGCCACTAGGACCCCGCGGAGAGATAGAGGGTGACTAATAGCCATCGCTGGAGCTTCGGTAAGTATTTTACAGCCTGCCAGCACCCACAGGAAGCCCCCCAAGAGAGGTCCCCATTATCCCTCAGGCATGCCGGTTAGTGGAGATTTCCGGTTGCCTGAATTCCGTATAACCGGTACTTTGCTGTATATAACTGAAAATAAAAATATGAGACTTATGTCCTCTATAATAAAACCCGTGTCCCTGCGTCACGCTGTCCATGTGTAGCTGGGTCCGTACTTTTTGCTACTGCACATGTGCTCAGCACGGACCCAGCCTCACAGAGACAGGAGGACAGGGACGGGGCCAGGGAGCTGGGGGGGGTTTTGAGCAGGTGGCCAGGTGTGCGGCAGGTGCGTGCGTGTGCGTTGGCTGCACGTGCGCAGTACATGCGGCGGGTGGTGGTGAGAAACACAGACCCTAGAGCCATTTTTAAACGGGCTTGGGTCTGCTAGTTTGCTGATAATGTTCTACTAATTATCCATACTGCACATACAATACATTAAATTATAAGTTTTTTTTTTTACGCTTCAGTGTCACCTTAAGTAAGTTAGCATGAGGTTACCATAGTTTTGTGCTACTGTAGCGTTAAGAATAGTGTAAAGCAAATGCACAATTGAAGGTAAAGAAGCGCTCTGGTTGAAATAAAAGCATCTAAAAACAGCTTAAAATCGAGGAAATAATATGAGGTGGCCTACCTCAATAACGAAATCCTTGTATATGACAAAAGATTTTTATTTAGCACAGGCAACGTGTTTCGCGGGTCCAAGCCCGCTTCATCAGGCCAATAAAAGTGCCAAATGAACAAGTCGATATGGCAAAGGGAGCCTCACTCACTCACACAGAGAGGCTCCCTTTGCCATATCGACTTGTTCATTTGGCACTTTTATTGGCCTGATGAAGCGGGCTTGGACCCGCGAAATGCGTTGCCTGTGCTAAATAAAAATCTTTTGTCATATACAAGGATTTCGTTATTGAGGTAAGCCACCTCATATTATTTCCTCGATTTTAAGTTGTTTTTAGATGCTTTTATTTTAACCAGGGCGCCTCTTTACCTTCAATTGTGCATAGCTATACCCCCAAACAATCTGTGTTTGAGGGGTGGTGACAGACCGCCTGTGGGTGCCCCACAGTGGACACCTGTCCCTACTTTTTCAAGGAGAGCGACCACATCCAGGTACTGGCTGGGACTACCCCGAGTGGAGTCGGGTTTATGGTCTCCACCTGCTTCCTACGGTTGGTTGCCCTTGCAACCTCCTTTTGTAAGTAGTAATTTATTGAAATTCCTTTTTTCAATTGCATACTAATATACTACACTATTGGGCTCCCGTATTTGTCTCCTATATTTTTTTCCTGCAAGGTGCTGAGACACCCCCACTACACTAAGTGTAAAGCAAAGCTAAACTCAAAGAAGAAATATTTTAAACTGTACAATAAAATTAAAAAAATTGAATGATTAGAAGGCCCTAAAAGGTTTAATTAGACCATTTTACAATAGATTTTCATAATAATTAGTATAATTCTCAATCGTCTAAAATTTATTTGCACCTTGATAACAATCCTACTGACTAATTTGGACTTTGGTACATATAGATTTGGGCAAGACATTTAATAAACACAATACAAACATAGCTGGCACTGGACTGTAGCTTTTGTAAAAAAAAAAAAAAAAATTGCTGGCAGTCTATGGGTTAAGCACTCACTGACACTACGCTCTGTTGCTCAATTTGCCTTGAGGCATTTTCCCTGACTCCTGTGGAGAGCCATATTGAGCTGCTCCTGCCGCCTGTGCCCCCCTTCCCCCCCCCGTATACATTACCTGAAGCTGGCTCCCGGGCGTCTTCTCCGCGCTGCACCGCACCGCTCTGTTCTTGCTCCATCCCGGCGCTTCCTGTGTCACTCCGTGACAAGGAAGTTCAAATAGAGCGCCCTCTATTTGAACTTCCTGGTCACTGCAGTGACACAGGAAGCGCAGGGATGGAGCCGGAACAGAGCGGTGCAGCGCGGAGAAGACGCCCGGGAGCCAGCGCCAGGTAATGTATACCTGATCGGATCGGCCGCCGCTAGCGACGCGCACCCTACCTGCGGGCGATCGAGGGTAATTTCCTGCACGGCGCGATCGACGGACTGATCCGATTTCGGGAGGAAATCGGATCGGCGGGTGCGTTTAGCGCGAACGATTGGCAGCAGATTCGATCCCAGGATCGAATCTGCTGTCGAAACGGCCGCGAATCGGGCCAGTGTATGGCCACCTTTAGGATTTTCAAGGCATTGGAAACTGCCATAAGATGCCAGGAATCAGGTACAAAGACAACAAACCTAACGGTTTATATTACTCTCAGGGCCAGTATAAGACTTCATCAGGGAATCAGAGATTATTAAGATTTATGTTGGAGGAACGGGTAAGGCAAATATTAAGCACAGTTTGGTATTTCCTTCCAAGGTTAACATTTCTGTCAAATTATCAATGCGGACACCGGCTCTGACAAAGCAACACTGATGATCAGCATACCAGGAAAACTTCCTGAAATATTTAAAAAACTAATAATGCAACAAAAAGTTACAATATTAAAGTGTGTGGTTATCGTAGCTACTGATAATGCCTCTAAGTAAATGAAAAGCTAACAATATGTTGTCAGTAGCGTGCTACATGGGCAAAAACATCCAGTTAACAGAGCACTTTGCTTTTAATTGTGTAATAATAAAGCTGAAATCGTTATTTAGACACAGCAACCATTTATCTTCCTCAGGCAAAATTATTGTATTTGCATTAGCTTCAATCTATAGTGAGATGGAGCAATATGTCAATTGCTATTAGTCTTTTATCACCTTCCAAATCTGTCCTGTGAACAGGCAGGCATAGGAAATTAATCTAAATCACTAAGGCACGAGAATACTAAAAGGGTACTTTAAAAGAAGCAGCAAACATTAAAAGATAGCATTTATAATGAAATATGAACAAGATGAACGATTACTACAGATGCATATTTAACTGGTGTTATTACTTCCTTTGATGTGTAGGCCATTATAAGAAGTCGCTTGTCAAACAAGCCTCCTGAAGAGTCGCTTGACTAGGCCTACCTAATAATTGGGACAGTTCTCTTGTTCAATGTCATGATTAAGTGATAAAAGCCTTCACAATTAGCTAATGGCAAATTTGATCATGCCAGAAACTTAGTGAAAAAAGCATCTTTTTCATGCGGGTCCTGTGCCCCTAATATATCAGAAACTAGTATTGGCAGTTAGAGAAGTTAGTAAATTCAATTTAAAGACTGTGAACTTGGATGGCCTTCCATCCACTTGTTGACCACAAGGACAGGTACAATGTTTTGGAAGCCTGGCCCTCCCCCACTGGGCACTTAGTGTTAGCAGTTGTGGTTCAAAAATATACTAGTAAATACCTGCTTGGAGACAGTATACCATTAGCAGCATCACTGTTGACCAGGGAAAACCACTACAGCCATTTGCGGGCATAACTGGGTGTGTGGTACCCACATTTACAAAGAAAATAAAAAATTCTGGAGATAGACTTTTAACCACTTCACATCCAGACCTACTTTACCCCTTATGGCCCAGAGCAGTTTTTATATTTTAGCTATGTGCCTATTTAATCAACAATAACTTTATCCCTACTTATGACACCTACTGTAAATGAAATATATATCATTTTTTTCAAGACAAACTAGGCTTTCATTGTATGGCATTTTTGCCATCAAATAATTCTGCTTTCTATGCATTTTAACTTCCTCACGACCGCTCCACACCAATGGGCGTGGCCACGGTGGCAGCCCCAGGACCGCCTAATGCCAATTGGCGTCAGGTCCTGGAGCCGGCTACTGAAGGAGATCAAGCGCAGGCTGTGTGCGCATCTCCTTCTCAGGGGGCGGAGCTCCACCCCGTCATCAGTCTCCGAGTGGCTATTGCCACTCGGGAGACTGTTAGATGGCGTGATCGCTGTCTTTTTACACAGTACAGTGCTGCGATCAGCAGCAGCACTGTACTGGGGACAGCCGTGTGACACGGCTGTCCCCTCCTGACTGTCGGCGGTGATCGGCTGTCATAGGCTGAAGCTTATGACAGCTGATCACATGGATTGGCTGGCGGGGGGAGGGAGGGGACTATATATTAAAATAAAAAAAATAGCACATTTATTAAAAAAACAAATATTTATTTATAAATAAACAAATAAAACATGCAGGGGGCGATCTGACCCCACCAACAGAGAGCTCTGTTGGTGGGGAGAAAAGCGGGGGGGGGGGGGGAAATCACTTGTGTGCCGAGTTGTGCTTGGCCTGGCCTTAAAGCTGCAATGGCCATTTTCACAAAAATGAGCCTGGTCTTTAGGGGGGTTTTCCACTGTGGTCCTCAAGTGGTTAATGAGAAAAGGAAAAGAAATAGAAAAACACATTTCTTATTTTTACCAATTCCAGTTTAAAAATAAAAAACACTACTGTACATAAAAACACAAATTTGATTTAGCTATTTCTACCGTTCATCACAAAATTTAGATTATGTTCCTGTCACAATTTATGGTGAAGGTATTTGATTCTGAAATAATGCTAGAGTGTGTATTTTCCACTATGAACTGAGAAAATAAAAGTATTGTTAATGGCAAAAATCAATTATATTGGTTCAGAGAACATATATTCCCTTTCACCAATTAGTGCTGCATCAGATAGTGGCGGAGGTGTGCACAGGAACAAGCCCAATCCTGCATAGCACTGCTTCAGCTACAAGACGTATATCTACGTCCCCGTGAGTTAAATGGATTCACAGAGGACGTAGATATACTGTAGTGGTGGATAAAGTGCTAAGGCAATTAGTGGTAAATGATGCTTGCTTTTTATGTTGTATTGTATTTGATCACATTTGACTTTAGATATTTAGAGATACTTTCTATTTTTAACATAAGTGTAGAATGCACAGAGGAATTATCATCCAATATACAATCTGCTGGTAAAAGTTCAAGTTCCATCATGGCTCTTTTTCTGTTAATTATGCTCCCTGTTAAAGTAAAACAAAATCTGGAATTCCTCTTGCAGGGGTTGGTTAGATTTTTTGCCTACAACCTTAAATAACACCTTTAGTATGCCTCTAGGCACAGAAGATCATGCACCAACAAAAGGCATTTCATCTGGTAAAAGAGGAGAAAAGGTTGTACTGGAACTTATTGCCTGCCATCAAACAATGCTTGGCCAGGTTTAATGGAACATAAAACATCCAAACCTGCCTAAAATTTTGTAGGACCCCTTGTGGTGCAAAAGCAGGTCAGACCCTTCAAGGCATTGATTACTTGAAGCCACTGAAAGTGTCATGTAGTATCTGACATTAAGATGTTAGCAGGAGATGGTTAAAAACCTCTAAAATGTGATGGGTCATACTTGCTTATTAAATAGCCCCACATCCCAGATGCTCAATCTGATTGATATCTGGATAATTTAGGGGCTGAAAATATATCATTCAATAGACCTTCATGTACCCATTATAGGTGGTTTTGGCAGTGGGTGGCGGGGTAGCATGGGCACTCTGACTGGTCTGCGATTACACAGCCCAATACACAAAAAACTGCAATGCACTGTGTGCTCTGACACTTTTTCCTCAATAAGCCATTATTAAATTGTTTCAGCAAATTGTGCTACAGCAGCTCATAAGTGGGATTAGACCAGACAGGCTGGCCATCGCTACTCATATGCATTAGTAAGCCTTGCACACCCATGACTAGTGTTGCTGTTTAGCTAACTTTTCCTGAATATCACACCTTGATGAGCTGGTGATCCCAGGTCTGATGTGAGTAAACTATCACACATGCAGAAATTGAGCCGGTACTGTAGGAACATGCACTTTTCAAGAGGGAAAAAACCCAGAACCTGGACAGCAACACCATCATATACCGTTATAACTCATATATATGGTTACTCAAGCTATTCAAATGTTTAAAACCCGGGAAATTTACACATGTAATAATATGTACACAGTGAAATTAAGCAAGAACTGCAAAAAATAATATGTGTGCAGCAGAGAGAGCTCTTATACGTACATGCTTTCGTTAGGAGAAATGCTATCGTTTAGGTAGGATCCATTGCTGTTTTCCATTTCAGCTAGCCTGTAGAAACATTAAAAAGAGACAAATACTATGTTTATTAGTGTGTTTGCATATCACTTGCATTGTTTATAAAGAATTAGCGTGTCATTGGAGCCAAAGCACAAAACTATGTGAAACGGAGGACTCTTTATAATGATTGTAAAAAGATTAAAAAAAATCTTTAAGTTTTAAAACTATTTAGTCAATTTAAAACAGATCTAGATTTGAGGCTCTACTATTTGATAAAAGGATTGCACTTGATTGAAAAGGCAAGGGGGGCAGGTGTCCTTGTTTCATCCCCTAATTCATGTGCTGTCCCTGGTTGAAGTTATTTGCCCTGCTAGCTCTTCAATATTTCTCGGGCAGCCTTCAGAGCTACCCACGTCCCTAAGTAGTTCTGCAGACAACACATGCGCGATTCTGGACCTGCGCATACGAAGTACAGATGCGCTTGTGTTCAGGACTACACAGGGATGCAAGTAGTTTCAAATTTTGCCTAAGGAGTACCAAAGAGCAATTCGACCTAGCAGGTTGAAAAACTTCAACTGGGGATGTATAGGTATGTTTCCTCACTTCAGTTTTCCCTGAAGTGAGAAGGATATGGTGGCAGCCAAATTTATTTCCTTTTAAATAATATCCGTTGTCTGGTGTCCTGCTGATATTTTATGCATCAGTAGCATCTGAATCACACACCTGAAACAAGAATGCACTCCAGTCTGAAAACCTTACCTGATCTGTATCTATGGCTAAAGGTATTAGAGGCAAAAGATCAGCAGGACAGCCAAGTAATCTGCATTGTTCTCTCATCAACCACCCCAGCATCCTCAGTAGCCTTAACCACCCCCCACCCTCAGTAATCCCCTCTTCTCTTTATCCATCTACCACAGCTTCCTCAATAGCATCACTCTCTCCCTTTCAGATCCATAATAAGCCCTTCTCACTGCCCAACCACCCCCTTGCATCCTTAACCCCTCAACCCCCCTCCCTCCATCATCCAGCTTTGTTCTCACTCTTTCCACAGCACCCTTAAAGAGAAACTAAGAAGAATATAAACTAACCCGGGGCTTCCTCCAGCCCCATAAACATGTGCGAGTCCCTCAACATCCTGCTGTGGTCTGCTGTTCAGCGGCGATCAGCCCCGGTAACTGGCTCCGTCGGGTCCAGTCTGGGTGTTTTGGGCATGCATGGACCTCCCGCACATGCGCAGCAGACCCACACTGACACGACTGAGCAAGTAACCGGTGCTGATCACAGCTGAACGCCTGATCACGGGAGGACAGCGAGGGACTCACATATGTTTATGAGGCTGGAGGATGCCCCGAGTAAGTTTTGACTCTTTATTTTTTCATCTCTCTTTAAACCAGCCTTCACTCTTTTGCCCTTAGACCCTCAATAAAGGTGCACACATGCACAGTAACTATTGCCCTTAACAATTGTGCACCAATTTTTAGGGTAACAGTTTGGGGGACAAGTGCTTTACAGAGACACTTCTCGGCTATATCAGAGAAGCTTGTATTGAGGGGAGGACGGACAACAGCACATAAGTAAGTGGTTTCTGAGGGACTGGGTAAGGAAAAACACAATGGGGCATATTCACTAAATTGCAGTAAAATGGTCATGCACAGGCAGTATTACTTATGCTTGTTGCATATAAGCGCAGCCCAAGTTATCTGAGTCATGTCCCATAAGGCCGGCCCTGGATACAGCTGGTTTATTGTATGGAAAGTGCAAACAGAGGATCACAAATGATAGGTGTGACCAGCTTAATGCTAGGTACACACAATGCAATTTTCTGACAGATGTATTGTCAGATAGATTATTTCCAACATGTCCATTTTCCATAGAAGAGAACAGCAAATCAATCAGAAAGTCGATCGGACATGTTGGAAATTATCTGACAGTAAATCTGTAAGAAAATTGCATCATGTATACCCAGCATAATGCTGGATACACACGGTGCGTTCCCGCACTCAATTTCTTGCTCCATTCCCATCGATTCGTTTATTTCCAACATGTCCGATTTGCATTTCGATGGATCGTTAGGTCGATTTGGCATACTTTGCATGCGAATCGACCTAACGATCCATCGAAATGCAAATCGGACATGTTGGAAATAAACGAATCGACGGGAATCGAGCGGGAAATTGAGTGCGGGAACGCACCGTGTGTATTCAGCATAAGACTTTATAACAGACAGTTTACTATGGACGGGTTGCAGTTTTCTTATCTGCTGTATATAGAAATTTACAGACACAACAGGATCCACAGCTAGTGCCTGACCACCAGTAATTAAGCAATACAGGATGAAATGGATATTGGATAAACCCATGCACTTAAACTGGGTGACAACCCATTTAGTGCATGAGCATTACATAATGTTACAGGTGCATGATAGGCAATAGCACTAGAGAAAGCGCAGAGTAGCTGCAACATATCTGCAACAATACTATGGAGTATATATTCTAAAAACGGGTTAAAGGCTAAGTTCACAGTGGTGCATTGTGTCAGACAATATAATGGCATAGCTATTGCATTGTATCAGACAATATAATTGAATGCTATTGCATTGTGTCAGACAATATAATTGCATTGCTATTGCACTGTGTCAGACAATATAATTGCATTGCTATCACATTGTGTCGAACAATATAACACATTGTGTCAGACAATGCAATTATATGGTAATGGTACAATCAGATCAGCACGTTAGAAGTGCGGTGCAACGGATCCGTCGAACATAACGCAATTCATGCAATGCATCACCATACAAGGCTAGTCTTAATAGTGGAATGGAAGCATACTTTCTATGTACTTAATGCTTCAATGTATGCAAAGCACGGCAAGCATAATGTGCGAGGTGACCTTTACCCTCCATTGTGTTGTGTTCCCATTTTTACATGGAACACAGCACAACTCCCCACTGAGAATTTAGCCAAAGAGTATCTGTAGCTAAAATGTAAAAAACAAAAACCTGTTATATAAACATTGAAATTAAAATTATAAAGTTGTATAACTTACATATCTAAACATAATTGAAAAAAAACCATTTGTTCATGTTACCTTTTGTGAAAAAGCTGAAAAAATAAAAATGGGAAAACGTCCTGTTCTGGCATGACAACAGGAGTTAATTTCAGTGAACTTACTCCAATCTGTTGAAAATCGATGGTCAGGAAGACTACTAAAGCAGGCCATACACTGGCTCGATTCACGGCCGTTTCGACAGCAGATCCGATCCTGGGATCGGATCTGCTGCCAATCGCTTGCGCTAAACGCACCCGCCGATCCGATTCCCTCCCGAAATCGGATCGGACCGTCGATCGCGCCGTGCGGGAAATTACCCTCGATCGATCGGCGGTAGGAGCGCGTCGCTTGCGGCGTACGATTCGGGCCCGATCCGAGCATGTATACATTACCTGAAGCTGGCTCCGGGGTCCTCTTCTCCTCGCTGCACCGCATTTCCGCATGTCCCAGTGTACGCTTATACTTCCTGTGTCACTCCGGTGACCAGGAAGTTGAAATAGAGGGCGCTCTATTTGAACTTCCTGGTCACGGAGTAACACAGGAAGCGCCGGGATGGAGCAAGAACAGCGGTGCGGTGCAGTGCGGAGAAGATGCCCGGGAGCCAGCCTCAGGTAATGTATACGGGGGGGACAGGCGGCAGGAGCAGCTGAACAGATTGTGATCGGTTTCAGGCTGAAATCGATTCACAATCTGTTTGCAGTAAAGGCAGCCATACGATCCCTATCTGATCAGATTCGATCAGATAGGGATCTGTCAGCTGGTCGATCTAATGGCACATCGACCAGTGTATGGCCACCTTAACTGTCACCACCTATTGGGTTTCAGTGTTATCAATGTCAACTAGGTATTAACAGCAAACAGCCACTGAGAGGGCTCATGAGAGGTGTAATCCTAAATCCAACAAAAAGTTGCTAATGACACAGCATCAACCATTCTGATTAGCCTAACAAAGTACAGTAGGGCTACAATGAGGATGTATCAATTTATGAAAAAGAAGTTAAGACATCTGCAAGTTTATTTTTTCAAAGTTTTAACATAATCCTAATTAGAATAGGTATGGCCAACATAGGAATTATGTAATCCCCATAAAAAGATGATCTTACAAGGCCCTGTTCATGGTAAACTTTAGGGTCTACCTGACCTGGGCCCAGTACTTGGGTACTGCCTGTGCCCTCTTGGTGGTTGTCAAGAGTGGATGGGATTTTCTGGGGTTTCATTTTTAATCCCTGTCTAAAGGTTGAGTTCCCCACATAACTTTGTTTTTTAAGTTATCCGGTAACAATTTGCTAGCAATCAGTAAAAAGGGACTAGTTTAATAAACAAAAATATGAAGAACATGTAGAGGCAGATGCCATCACCCATGACCTTGCTCTAGCAGTTTCCATATGGGAGTAAAAGTAAAGCTAGTGTTCCACATACTTGTTTTATGGCATTTAGGAGTGAGGGGGCTACAGGCACATCGTTTTACATTCAGATTTAAAGTGTTCTTTAGAAACACTGTGCCACTCAAAGCTGGAACATATAGCACCTGTACATACATATTTGAAAATGACTGATCATTTTCTCAAAGCTCTAGCAGGTCATTGTCTGCACAAGTAGTTTATCCTATGCCTATCCTCCTTCCTGTGCAGTGCCATTGTTTGCAATGGTGGGGGTGACTGCCTAATTACTAGCTGATGTATTTAGGTCTGCAAATGATCATTTCTGCTCCATCTCTTCCGACAAGCTGGAGCACATCACAGCATAAATGCACACTTACAATGCTAGATAGACAAATTCCTTTCTTTGGAGGTTCAGTCAAGTTTACAGTACTTTTGCTAAATAGTAAATAAAGCATTGCCTTGCAGTTCACTGGGTACTCTCTCAAGCATACAGCTGTCTGTACATGAAGATTTGTTTTTCTCAGCATGTGTTCCATAAAGAGCTATTTAGGTAAGTGCAGAAATAGCAAAAAAGTGCATTCTTTAAAAATGACGTTTTGTAATTTTTGCAAATAATCAGTTAACCCTGAAATAATTCAGTGACAAAAATAAATAAAGCTTAACAAAAAATGGAGGAAAAAAATCCTTTTACTCACTGAGCAACATAAGTGTAGTCCAAACCAACAGATGCATTTCTAAAGCTCTATGAGCTAATTTGATACCCTTGGGGCAGAGTTACAGGAAACATGTACTTGCCTCATCCTATGAGCTAAGCGGAGGCTGGTGTGGCTGCAAACCCAAGTTAGGTTGGTGGCCACACCCTATATTGGTGTCTCTGGCCGTGCCAGCATCCCACACAGCTGTCACTTGTGTGCTTCTTTCACTGGATACTGTATCAGCAGTATTACATCTTGTGGTCCCTTAACCAGTCTAATCTGGAAACCAGTGCCTAATCCTCAAGTGATTCACCACTGATCAATCAGAAATAAATATGAGGTAGTACTCATCTGTAGTATAAACTTACATGTATTTATAACGGGGCAATATACAACATGTTTTAGGATCTTTCCTTTTAACAGGTGACCACTGCTTCACTTGTGGAAGGAGAAGGCCCCAAAACATGTTGTGTATTGGGGCAATACATACATGGAAGTTAATATGCCAGTGGAGTGCTTCCTCATATCCTCTTTAGTAGTCAGACTTGCTTCTTCGGGAAACACTAGCTAATAAAGTGGTATGAAAATAAGGCCAATATATATATATATATATATATGCTGAATGTTAAATGACAGACTGTCACCATCAGTGCCCGCATAACTCACAGAAATAAAAAAAAAAAAAAAAAAAAAAAAAGTGGTGACTCACCACTTTTTTTTTTTTTTTTTTTTTATTTCTGTGAGTTATGCGGGCACTGATGGTGACAGTCTGTCATTTAACATTCAGCATATATATATTGGCCTTATTTTCATACCGCTTTATTAGCTAGTGTTTCCCGAAGAAGCAAGTCTGACTACAAAACAAGTCGGACACACGTTGAGCTACTGTGAGTGTTTTCTCTCATTACCTTTAGCGTGGCTGCTAATTAGCAGTCTATTAAAATCTGTACATGTTCTACTTGATAAAATTACATTCATAATAATGAACGTAGATTGGGCAGGTGTACTACTTTTGTAAGTTGCCAAATGTGTATGCTGCCAACAGAGCTTGATGTATTTTACCCTATGTTATATCCATTTGTTTTTTAAATGTTGAGCACCATTAATAAAGCATTTGCATTTTTATTACATTTACTATTTAAATGAATGTTTACTCTGTTGAGTTTAGATATATTTCTTGGACTCTTTATTGAAAGAAAACTTTTTGGGCAGATAGCCATCTGTTCTTCCTCTTTCCTTCTTAGTAAGACAAATGTCTAGAGAGACATTTGGGAATATATAAACTCTTGAAACGCATTACTCTTGAAGGCTAAAGCATTTTGAAAAGCTTTCAATACAAAAATGTTTTTAATGCCTAATCCAAATAAACCTTATCCTAAAAAGTGTACCTAAAGTGAAAACAAAATTATGAGATAAACAATTGTGTCTATCCTCCTACTCCTGAAATGTTTTCTTTATATGTCCCAGATTATATATATATATATATATATATATATATATATATATATATATATATATATATATATATATATATATATATATTCTATTCCCTGTACTTATAAGTTGTGCTCTTCCAGGAAAGTGTTTTATGACTGTAATTCCTTATAAGTGAGGGTTATGCTTTCGTCCCGACTAGAGACATGTTGTTTGTGTACCTAGATGGTTAAGTCTTTTAGGCAGAAAAAGAAGAAAGGGAAAACACAGCCTAGTTATTTGTATGCTTGGCACTGTACATACATATGTCTGTCTCTTCAAGTCACATCAGGTACACTTTAAGCATAGAAAATGTAACACAAACATTTATAATCATCTCCTTAATGTAACTATATGAATAAAAATTAATTATTTTCTATGTCAAGTGACAAGGTTTTGATGCTAGTTATGGATAAAAGTCAAACTACATATGCTACTGAATGTTTCTTAAGCTCCTTAAAGGATACCACAACTGAAATGTGACATAATGAGATAGACATGTGTATGTACAGTGCCTAGCCCACAGATAACTATGCTGTGTTCCTTTTTTTCTTTCTCTGCCTGAAAGAGTTAAATATCAGGTATGTAAGTGGCTGACTCGGTCCTGACTCAGACAGGAAGTGACTACAGTGTGACCCTCACTGATAAGAAATTCCCCTTTTTTACCTCTTTCTTGCTCTCAGAAGCCATTTTCTGCTAGGAAAGTGTTTTATAGTTGGAATTTCTTATCAGTGAGGGCCACACTGTAGTCAATTCCTGTCTGAGTCAGGACTGAGTCAGCCACTTACATACCTGATATTTAACTCTTTCAGGCAGAGAAAGAAAAAAAGGAACACAGCATAGTTATCTGTGTGCTAGGCACTGTACATACACATGTCTATCTCATTATGTCACATTTCAGTTGTGGTATCCTTTAACCCCCTTGGCGGTATGAAAAATACCGCCAGGGGGAAGCGCAGCAGTTTTTTTTTTAAGTTTTTTTTTTTTAATCATGTAGCGAGCCGAGGGCTCGCTACATGATAGCCGCTGCTCAGCGCTATCCCCCCGCCCGCTTCGATCGCCTTCGGCGATCACCGATCAGGAAATCCCGTTCAAAGAACGGGATTTCCTGGAGGGCTTCCCCCGTCGCCATGGCGACGGGGCGGGATGACGTCAGCGACGTCGGGATGTCATTGGGAGACCCGATCCACCCCTCGGCGCTGCCTGGCACTGATTGGCCAGGCAGCGCTCGGGGTCTGGGGGAGGGGGCCGCGCGCCGCACCGGATAGCGGCGATCGGGGTGCTGGCGCAGCTAGCAAAGTGCTAGCTGCGTCCAGCAAAAAAAAAAAATTATGTAAATTGGCTCAGCAGGGCCTGAGCGGCACCCTCCGGCGGCTTACCCCGTGTCACACACGGGGTTACCGCCAAGGAGGTTAATTAAGGGATATCAAATAAATCACTATTAAAGTACCTGATCAGGAGCAGGACACTTGCAACTTCCTGCAACACACATCACCATTGCCATAGGCTTCAATATTGTCAGAGAAGTCAATCTGTGCCTGCCTCCTTGCTGTCTGAAGAGCAGGATTACACAGTCCAAGCAGCTCCAACGTAATCACCTACAGAGTTAAAACTAATTCCTATAACTCAGCTGCTTTTGGCCGAATGATCAAAATTGTAAGAAAAAACTTCTAACTTTAGAAGCCTCATTTTACATAAAAAGTTAATAATTGAGTAATGTGATTACTGAACTGTCAAATAGAAGTTTGAAAAAAACTACAGATAATATTGCTAAAATGTAAATAATAAAACTCTGACAAACTCATCATTACACTTTGTAAGTTGACATAAAACACAAACAATACAGTAAGCATTCTCACTTGTGGTAAGTGTCCGATATTAAATACCATAGCATTAGTTGCATGCATGCCAGATAGATGGAATATATATATATATATATATATATATATATATATATATATATATATATATATATATATATATATATATATTAATTGTGATTGTTGAATTGGCACTCGCTATGGAGCTGTATACAGTATTTGGGTGCTATATGCTTCCTTAGAATTGGATTCTTTCTAGTTGGGTGTTGATGACCTCACTGACTATGGAACCAGTATGCAGAACGATTACCTCATTGACATAAGGCTACATGTACATAATCAACTTAAATTTAATCCCATTTGTACACACACTGCACTAGGCACACTTTGGCTCTTAAGAGCAGGCTGGTTTTCTTTAAATAGCTGTCTCCAGTATACACAACTTTAGAGCTGGGGTAAAAATGAACAAAAACAACAGCTATTATTCCCAAGTAACCTGCAAAACAAGTTGTATACGCATCATATAGGTCATATATGTGATTAAATCCACACCCCCAACTCCTTGAAATTATAGGCCCATTCCTCACAGTAATGAACTGTAATGGGCTTTGATCAAGATGAAAAAAAAACAAGTACTTCATTAAAAAAAGCTTATAGTGAGTATTCCATTTTGTACGAGGAAAGTTAAACTGCCATTTTAAGTGCATTCTTGAAAAAAAACAAAACAAAAAAAAACTAACACCAATTCTGC
Organism: Hyperolius riggenbachi; assembly: GCF_040937935.1. NCBI lineage: Eukaryota > Metazoa > Chordata > Amphibia > Anura > Hyperoliidae > Hyperolius > Hyperolius riggenbachi. The sequence continues at coordinate 232,987,565 of NC_090647.1, forward strand.
TGTGCTACATAGAGCTGCGTCATTACATCAACTTATGGTGGCCATACATGGTACAATTTTTTCATCCAATCTTACCATTTCTATGTAGTATAAAGGGTAAATTAAGTGAATATAAAGGATCATTTAGGCAGTTACCTTATATTACATAGAAATGGTAAGATTGGATGGAAAAATTGTACCATGTATGGCCACCATTAACCTGATAAGAATGCATGGTCATGTGCGGTTTACCTGCTCTCTAAAGGCCCATACACACGTCGGATTTTAGCGAACGACCCGTCGTTTGAACGTTCCGTCGTTCGGACGTTTCCGCGTCAAATCCGAAGTGTGTACAGACTATCGTTCGGGTGATAAAGGCCCATACACACGTCGGATTTTAGCGAACGACCCGTCGTTTGAACGTTCCGTCGTTCGGATGTTTTCACGTCAAATCCGACGTGTGTACAGACTATCGTTCGGGTGATAAGACTGGTTACCAGCGATCGCCCGGCGGATCGTTGGTAACCAGTCTTATCACCCGAACGATAGTCTGTACACACGTCGGATTTGACGCGGAAACGTCCGAACGACGGAACGTTCAAACAACGGGTCGTTCGCTAAAATCCGACGTGTGTATGGGCCTTAACTGCTAGCAGACTTCCCTCTCTCTGCCCACAGCTGATTTATAAATGGGTCTCATACACTCCAAAGCCATGCTGTTACTCATATGTAGCAATAGTGTAACTAGCTAAGTCAGTAACTAATTAGCAGCCTGTTGATTTAGTTACAAGTGAGAAATGACAGCACGGCTCTGGGGTGTGTGAGCGGTGTAATAAATCCGCTGTGGACAGAGAGAGAGGGAAGGCTGCTAGCAGTTAGAGAACAGGGAAACAGCCCACAACGATGCATTCTTTATTAACAAAAGCTCAATGGAGAAATGTATGCAGTCCATATTAAATAACTGATGGTGGGGATAATTTTCACCATAGTGCCCAAAGACTAATCAATACGTAAATAATCTGCCTCCTAGATAAAAAAGGCAGGTGCTGTCTCTGTATGGACATGAAAGAAGAAACGCGTATACTGTCCTCATAACATTTATTTCACACAGTTAAAACACAGTGAAATGCACTTACATGTTACGGGGCTGTATGCAGCATGCAGCAGCCTATTGCCCAGGAAACAGCCAGCCACGGCCAGTAGCCATGTGTATCACCTTCTTGGCATGAGAAAGCAACCAAACACTGAATGAATCCAGCTCCCCTGAGGTGTCAGACTTATGTGTTTTGGGATCCTCTGCCTTTGTCAAGGTGTGACTGGAAGCTGTGAAATACAGTACACACAGCCTTTGCTCATTTGCTGCATAACTCATCATCAGTAACATACACCTATTTTTCAGAATGACAACCAGAAATAGTAACATTATACTGGGGTCATTATTATGAAATCGAGAAGAGGAATAAGTGATATTATTTAGTCATTGTTTTTATACTGTATCTACATCCCCACTATTGACCTATTGGTGGCATACTCTATACTGTATATTGCCCTATAGTTTTATTATGTCATCAATAAGAAGTTATACAGTAAATGAGCAAGGAGTACATACCCGTACATTAGTGTGTGCAATCACACGCTCAACAGGGAAAATCCCAAACGGAAAGCCTTTATTTAGATACCACTGCACAAGTAGGATCGTGAAAACGGTCACACAATCCCCATCACATGCAACTGCAGTTCACTGAGGCCAGGTTCACAGTGGTCAGTTGCATAATTCACGCATTATAAAGCATTATAATGAGTGTGAACTGCAATGGAGACCGGACATAGACTTTAATGCAAAGCCTGCATGCGGTGAGCTAGAATAACAAGGCCAATTACAACGCAGTACTGTGAACAGGTCCATAGAATTGCATGGGCAGTGAGTTGACATGCAGAATGAATCTGCAATGTAACTGAGCACTGTCACCAGGGCCTGAATTTTAACTGTATGAAATGAAAGGCATTATTTGGGACTGATGTGCCTCTTCTTTTCTATGATTACCACTATGATCATCTAAGAATGTTACTTTCCTGGCTGTAACAATGATCATCTGTCTAGAATGCTTTATGAATAAAGCTAGTCATACGCCACTATATGTCTGCTTGACTTACTGCTGTCGACCACTAGATACGTGACCAGATTTCGGCAGTAATCTTATAACACCAACACTGCCAGCCTTGTACTGCTTGATGCAGTAAGAATCTATGGGCTTGATTCACTGAGACAAATAGCATGCCTTATGCAAGTTAACACACCTTATCAGAGATAACACGCCTTATCAGAGTATCATAGCGAGTACTATGAACTTATGCCTGCTGATTGGCAAGGACGAGAGCTCCACTCGTCCTGCCCTGAACCCCTGCGGGTTTGTAGCGCTCGCTATGCTACTCTGATAAGGCATGTTATCTCTGGTAAGGCATGCTATTTGTCTTAGTGAATCAAGCCCTATGTAGTTATGACTCACACTGCTAGCCCCTTCATTGTGCACCTTGCTGACGTTGGAGCAATTATTCATCAATTGATCAATGTTCAGATATCAATCTGGTGGGCTCTTGTTTCTTATTCAATTTGAGGTTTTCAACAAATCTCATATTTAACACATTAAACACCTCTAAAAGTGTATGCCTACATTAATTACCCTGGTACAATTATATAGATCAGGAGAACCTGCTCTGTATACTTGTTCCAGCAGGTGACACAAAAAGCATTAGTGCCTGAACATCAGCATTACAGTCAGAAAAGTAATATTTTTAATAGGAGGTAGCAGTCTCCTCTCCACAATACTTTATAGACCGATGTGCTTTAACAACACAAGCTGCAAGTGTAAGACCTTATAGCAACCAGTAGAAAAACGTAGCAATTTTACCATCTTTCACTAGATTGTTTTTAAATGGTAGCTATTGGTTACCGACGATCAGATGTGCTGTATGTTACAAAAATAATTATGGTGGTGATTTGTCAATGGCAGGTATAAAGGAAATCTATTGGTCTGGTAAATACTCCATTTCTGTACTAATCAAATTTGAACTACAAAGTAAAATAACATTTCTGACTGGTTAATCTGGGCAACTGCTACTAGTTCCTTTGAACCTGTATATCATCCCATGGGCTTGATTCACTAAGACAAATAGCATGCCTTGTCAAAGTTAACGTGCCTTATCAGCGTAGCATAGCGAGCGCACCAAACCCACAGGGGCTCAGGGCAGGACAAGTGGAGCGCTTGTCATTGCCAATTAGCAGGCAGAAGTTCGCTATGCTACTCTGATAAGGCGTATTAACTTTGATAAGGCGTTTTAACTTTGATAAGGTGTGCTATTTGACTTATTGAATCAAGCCCCATGAGTTTTATTTTACCCCAATTAAAGCCCAATTAAACCCAATTTTAAAGTTGATAAATTCTGAAAGCATACGGTCTTCAATGCACATATTTTGTCATTGTATTTTCTATTTTAAAAATACGTTTTATAGCTTATCTGGCCTGCAGATGTACACCTATCCATACAAATACAAGCCACCCACCTGCACTTGCAATTCATTAAAGAGTTTTACTCACCTGGGGCTTCTACCAGCCCCCTGCAGCAGTCCTGTGCTCTCGCAGCCACTCACTAATCCTCTGGTCTCCCGTCGCCAGCTAGTTTCGCTTTTGCCGACAGGCCCGACAGAACTGGCCATGCGTAGCTTTCTCCGCATTCCTGACTGTAATTTGTGCTATTGCGAGGCCGCAACGCGTACAAAGATACGCGTTGCCGCATTACCTACGCACAGATACGCAGCAACACGTATTTTTGTACGCGTTGCTGCACGCAATAGTGTTAATTACAGTTGGGAATGCGGAGAAAGCTACACGTGGCCAGTCCTGTCGGGCCTGTCTGCAAAAACGAAACTAGCTGGCAGCGGGGGACCAGAGGATTAGTGAGTGGCTGCGAGGGCACAGGACTGCTGCAGGGGGCTGGTAGAAGCCCCAGGTGAGTAAAACACTTTTTTTCTGGCTTAACCACTTCGCCACTGAGGGGTTTTACCCCCTGACCACCAGAGCAATTTTCACCTTTCAGCGCTCCTTCCATTCATTCGTCTATAACTTTATTATTACTTATCGCAATGAAATGAACTATATCTTGTTTTTTTCGCCACCAATTAGGCTTTCTTTAGGTGGGACATTATGCCAAGAATTATTTTTTTCTAAATGTGTTTTAATGGGAAAATAGGAAAAATGTGGGGAAAAAAATAATTATTTTTCAGTTTTCGTCCATTATAGTTTTTAAATAATGCATGCTACTGTAATTAAAACCCATGAAACGTATTTGCCCTTTTGTCCCGGTTATAAAACCATTTAAATTATGTCCCTATCACAATGTTTGGCGCCAATATTTTATTTGGAAATAAAGGTGCATTTTTTTCAGTTTTGCGTCCATCCCTAATTACAAGCCCATAGTTTATAAAGTAACAGTGTTATACCCTCTTGACATAAATATTTAAAAAGTTCAGTCCCTAAGGTAACTATTTATGTATTTTTTTTAATTGTAAATTTTTTAATTTTTTTTTAATTACAAAAAAAAAAAAAATGGGGATTGTGGGAGGTAATGAGTTAATTTTATGTGTAAAAGTCATTTATTTGTATGTGAAAAATGTGTAGGGTGTAGTTTACTATTTGGCCACAAGATGGCCACAGTAACTTTTTGTTTTAATGCGACCTCCAAGCTTCCTTCCGGAAGCTTGGAGGAAGAATAAGGAGGCTGGACACGTGAGTTTTTTCACACAATGATCGCGCTGCCCATAGGAGAGCAGCTGATCATTGCGGGGCTTAGATCAACGAACGGGAATGGATTTTCCCGTTCATTGATCTCTGGGCGAGCGGGCGGCGGCGGTTTTACTAGCGGCGGGCGGCGTGTTTACGAGCGGGAGCGCGGGCAGTGTCGGGAACGCGGAAAGTACGTGTTTCTCCGTCCCTGGTTTTTAAAGGATGGAAAAAGGGGCGGAGAAATACGTACGCGCGGGGGTAAAGTGGTTAAGTGTCCCTTTAAGTGCGGATTTGAAATTCCATTTCCTGTAAGCTACACTCTTACAGCAGAAAGTGCCAGCATAATGACTGGCAAAAGACCCAGGCCATCTCTTATGCATAGATTTAAATGTACATGAGGTGGACAGTGAATTATGCAGCTAAATAAACAAATGTGCAAACTCCTATGCTCCACCCTGGTTATAGCTTCTGTCACTGCCCTTTACCACTACTTCAGCCACATATTTTCTACTGTTATGCTGTGAAATGTAGGCTTTCTTTTTTCCATTTTGGAAGTCACATGGTCAATCTTAAATAACGTGACATGCAGCTAAATTATAAAAGTGCAGGAAGCAAGCTGTATGTACAATTTAACTGCAACAATGGACTCATGAAAAAGGTCTTGTGTATATACACATAGGCATGCCTACAATTTATCCGGTTTCATTTTGGGCTTACTTGGCTTTAAAATTTACATATGTATAGTATGTGATGCATTAAACAAAAACAATTCTACACTTCGTTAATAATCAACATCTCGCAAGTTTCCTTCCAGCTGTCTGAAATGTCGGTAGAAATGCAAACACGTTATTGATATTAGCTGATCTCTATCTGCAATTGTAAATACACCTTCAACATTTAAATATGAGCAATATGAAAATCTGGTGCTGCAGAGTCCAAGGGAAGTTGTGGAATTAAGTTGCATACATTTTACCGCTTCATTTCTCAGGCCCTGGTGTGTAACAGGCATGAAATGCTAGATAGATAGAGGTTTAATGGCAGACTGACACATAGGAAAAATCAGCGAATCGATGCAGAGCATGAAAGTAGTTCTGATGCCTCATAAGACTCTCCTGATGGAATGAGCTAAACGTACAAGGCTCTCTGGTATGTTCTGGATGCTTGTGCCATAGAGTCCTACCTGCTAGCATAATGTTCAATTCGTGAGTGAGTGTCATCGTGTGATAGCTGGGGAGATGAGGCAGGGCTGTGGAAAGAAGAATTTAAACACAATTCAATCTTCACATTAAAAAAGGTGATTGAGGTTCATTGTGTCATACTACCCACAATCCATTTTCTACGGACTGTGGACTGCTAAGTCATAACAGGTTAGAGCTGGATACTTCATGTGTTCATTACAGAATTTGTCATTAGATTTCAGTGACTGCATCAGAGACACCTGCTTCAACAAAGTTGACTACATTTTAACGTCCATTAATTTGCTTGTACTGCAGATCCAGACACAGTCCATAAAGTTAAACAGACTGTTTTATCCTTGTTGCTGCTATAAAATGTCTAAATGACTAAGCTTTATTTGCATTAAGAAAATGTCAAAATAATGACAATATTTGCATGTGCAGCCTCTGGACACTGGCAAATCAGCTAGCATTCAATAACCGTTTAGTTTTTTTCCTCACCTATCAATGGAAGCAACACAGTAAATAAAGTGCTAAAAATACAGTCCACAATGCCTGTGTAAAAGGTTCAAAGGTAAATGCTGTATGCGATTCAGAGATCATGTATGTGACAGAATATTGGAGGAAAGTAAACCGCATATTAAGGGGGGTATACTGCAAAATGGATGTGATGAAACAGCGGTATAGTCAAGCAACAAAATGTTATTCCTATTACAGCAATTTTGTTGCTCTGACTAAAGGTGGCCACACACAATACAATAATAAGATCAGATTGAGAAAAATGTTCAGTTGCGCAGAAAAAGCTTTTTTTGTTTATTTGTGCGGGAAATCTGATCTAATTTATTTATTTATTTTTTTATAAAACCCACTTGGGAGTGGCAGAAATTTCTGTACTGTTTTTCAGAAGATTGAATGGTGTAGGATAGATTGACTATTTCTTGATTTAAAGACTCAAGCACATTTCTCAGAGATTTCAATCATTATTTCATAATTCGGTAAAAATTGTACACATATGATACACTGATCTGATTTTTCAAATGTTACAATCAATCAGTTAAACGGATTGTACTTCTCTAATTGAAAATATATATAAAAAATGTGCGTGGCCACCTTTAAGGGTGCACAACTTCCAGGTTTCCAGGTTTAGGGCCCATACACAGCCACAGCTTAGCTATTCATCATCTGAAAGGAGCAATAATGATGACTATCCAGTGTGTCTTTCCCAACATTCACAGAATAGTCAACAGAAAACCTTACCTGACCACTGTGTCACTCCCTGCTGCCAATCACTTATACCTGCCTAATCCCATCCCCTAGCCAAAGGGCATAACAGGCTGAGTCGAGCAGCATGTTCTTACAGCAATCTGTCACCAGTTACAATCATTTCAGATGAGGTAGTAGCCCAAGTTACACAGCAGTCTTTACCACTATATCAGAAGCAGTTAATGCTGCTTATATTACAAAAGGTGACTATTTTACACCAGTCTAGAGTCAGAACTAGTAACTGATGCACCATTTATCGGTGCCCAGTATTGTTATTATAGCTACAACCTTTCTTATAAAAACGATTATAGTCAAACCTCTGTATAAGAAACTAAGCGCTACAGCTCCCTATGTAGAAATGGAGTTAAATCTCATCTATAATCTTTGCTTCAGGTTATGCAATGGTACATGTAAAACAAATAAAAATAATCTTTGTAGCATGAGGTGCAAAAAGGTGGCCCATAGGCAGTTGAATTACAGGTATTTTTAGCTGAAAGTAATGAGTCTCAAAGCAAAGTCAGCTGGTTGGCGGAGAGAGTATCTATACATTATATAAAATTTGTATTAACGGGCTTTACGTATACTGTATAAAAATATATTTATATATCATGCACATCCCAAGACCGGTTTATGCCACGTTTTTATCTTTAGGTGCTTAATTCTGGTGCCGGCATTGGCTATAACATAGCTGAAAAGCTGTGGCAGGAAAACAGTGGGATATCGGTGATAAGTGCTTTATTTTGTTACTGGCTGTTACCAAGCAGAATTCCTAGGTACTGAAGACAATGGAAGGTATTGAAGTAAACCTGAAGAGAGGTATATGGAGGCTGCCATTTTTTTCCCTTTTAATCAATTCCAGCTGCCTGTCTGTCCCGCTGATAATCTGCCCCTAATACGTTTGGCCATAGACCCTGAACAAGCATGCAGCATATCAGGTGTTTGACATTTTTGTCAGATCTGACAAGATTAGCTGCATGCTTGTTTCTGATGTTACTCAGACATTACTGCAGCCAAATAGATCAGCAGGGTTGCCAGGCAACTGGTATTGTTTAAAAGGAAATAAATATGGCAGCCTCCATATGCTTCTCACTTCAGGTTCCCGTTAAAGTCCAATCATTAGAGAATCTATCTATCTGTTTGGGTTAGCAATTGGGTTAAGGCATAGATTTGGAGTGTTAGCGCTAGGGTGTAATGTAGGGGGTTGGTTAGTCTTACTTGTTAGGGTTAAGTCTCTGTTAATATTAGGGGTGAAAGAGTTAGAAGACAGGGAGGGGATCCCATGGGGGAGAGAGTGTTAGATGTCAGGAAGGGGTTAACATGGGAGGTATTGAGTGTAGAGTTTAGCTGTTACATGGGGTTAATGTTGGGGGGATGGGAGTTGGATTAGGTGTCAGGAGGGTATTAATGTGATGATGAGGGAAAAAAATGCCAAAACATCACAAGTTTTAAAGCTCATACAGTAGAGTATTGATAATCACATTTCACCACTACTCTTAAAGGAATACTATCGATACCCAAGTGTTCTAAAATTACAGTGTGCAAATAATGTCTAAGTAGCTGTGTAAACATTTTCCTACTTTTCATGTTAAATATCAGAGGCAAAAGCTGTAATTTATTGAGGGTAGGATTTAGCTATATTGGGACAAACCAATTGCAGAAGGGGTGTCTGCTTCAATGCACAGCCAGAGTTGCATATCAGACTACAGAAAGCAAATATCAAACGTATCAAACTCTGAAAGCAAAAACAGTATGAAAAGCTGTGACAATTAGTTACATTTCCTCTGCTTTCTTCAGACACTTCAGTCAGAAACAGAGCTCCCAACAGCTGCAGCTCCTGTGTCCTGTCTCTCTCTGTCACACACAGAGCTACACATAGAGTTAACTGATCAAGTGTGAGGGGAATTTCCCCTCTCCTCGTGGCTCAGTCAGCCGTCAGTTTTGGCGTCAGTAAACTTTGAATGTATTTTGCTAACAGTAAACAAAGAAGTTGCTACTAAAATGTTTACACCAGTACTTAGCAGCACTTTTCAAACAATTCCTGTGTCAATTGAAAAAAATATGTGAATCGATAGTATTCCTTTAACATCGGCTTTCTTCAGGTCAAATTTTTACAAGTCCTGGAATCTCATGAACCTTAAAGGGACCCTGAGCAGATTGTGTAGGTATGCATTTAAGTACTTAAGAATAACCCCTCACTTGCCGCCGCTGAAGTAAAGCTCTCTGCCCCCCTGGTCAGCCGGAGTAAATTACATTGGGGCCGGCGACTCAGCAAATTCGTGCGGTGACCCTGGAAGAAGTCGGATCTTGCAGTCTGCACATGCTCCGGCTTCCATCCTCCTCCTCTAGGCCTATCCCTGCATGAGCAGCACGTCATTGTGCTCAGTGCAGGAGAGGAGTTCCAGGGTCACAGCGCGACTTTGCTGAAAGTCACCGGCCCCAATGTGATTTACACCATCTGGACCGGGGGCAGAGGGCTTTACAACAGGGGTCATAAGTGAGGGGGAATTCTTAAAGGATACATCCAGGCTAAATCAAAATCCACTTACCTGGGGCTTCCTCCAGCCCCTGGCAGCTGTCCTGTGCCCTCACCGCAGCTCCCTTGGCTCCCAGCGAGGTCGACTTCTGCAGCGGAGGATACCGGGAGCCACCGGAGTTGGGGCGAGTGCACAGGACGGCTTCCAGGGGCGGGAGGAAGCCGCAGGTAAGTGGATTTTGATTTTTTTTTTTATTTAGCTTGGACCTTTACTTTAAGTATTTGTGGGTATGCTTAGATGCATACCCCACAATCTGCTCAGGGTCCCTTTAATTATAAATAATGTTTTACAGAGAGCTCATGTATATAAATAGGAAAAAAGGTTACTTTATATTTTCAGTATTTTAGAACCTACTATAAAACGTAAAATAGAAGCTTTTCAACTACCACCTATATGCAGATGACGCCCAGATCTACCGCTATACCACCAACCTCTCCACCACCAAGGAGAAGGTACTGCCTCTCAACAATCTCATCCTTGATGTCAGCCAGGTTCCTGAAGTTAAAGAACTGTAAAGCGCTAAAAAAAAAAAAATAAGAGTTTCACTTACCTGGGGCTTCTGCCAGCCCCCTGCAGTCGACCTGTGCCCTCGCAGTCCTGGACCGATCCTCTGTTCCCCCAGCTCACTTTTTTTCCGGTAATAGAGGTCGACTTGTAAGTCGACCTCCATTGCGCTCTTGCCACGCGTATCCAAGTATGCGTTCTTGTAGCCAGGTACGGGAATGTGAACGCGAAGGTGCGCGGCCATTTACGTAACATCTCCAAGATTCGACCCTTCCTGACTCCAAACAGTGCCAAACTCCTTGTCCATCCCCTCATCTCCCACCTTGACTATTGCAACACCCTCCAGTCAGACCTCCCTCTGAACCGCATTGCCCCTCTACAATCCATCATGAATGCAGCAGCCAGACTTATGTACTCCTCTCACCGTTCTGTCTCCATGACTTCCCTATGCAAATCCCTCCACTGGCTCCTGATCCGCTTCAGAATCAGCTTCAAGATCCTATTTCTGACCTACAAATCTATACACAAATCCTGCCTGACCTACATCTCTGACCTGATAAGCAGATACACTCCTGGCCGCCCAATTTGCTCTTCCAAAGACCTCGTCTTAACATAACCTCACACATCCAGCACTTCCATGCACGACTACCAGATTTTACTAGAGCTGCTCCCATTCTGTGGAATTCTCTCCCACTGCTCAACAGGCTTACCACCTCCTTCAACACCTTCAAACATACCCTGAAAACTCACCTCTTCAAGAAGGCCCACCTCGCCCTAACTTTCTCTGTAGAGAACCTCTCGATGCAGTCCCCTCCCCCCCTCTTTAGATTGTAAGACTTTGGCAGGACCCTTACTCCTTGTGTATCGTACTTGATTATGCCTTGATTTCTGCCCACAGAAAAGTGTGAACTAGTATTATTGGGACTACTACTCCAGTGTATGATCTTGCATTGTGTATCTTACTGCTAATTACCTGTATTGTGTTGTCTGTCCCCCCATTATCATTGTAACTTTAATGTTCATTGTTGTATAATATGTTGGCACTATATAAATCAAATAAATAAATTATACCGATTGAATTATGCTATATCTCATTTGCTTGATTATGTACTGTCAAGTGCATACAGAATATGAATAATTTGGACAAATCAAGATGCTCAAAACACCAAAGTTCTAGTAAATCATTCCTTGTCCCAAATAAATGAAATATAGAATAATATGGACATTGGCCTTAAATATGTCCTCCTATATATCCATTCTTTTTTCATAAAATAAATACAGCTGTAAGTATAATCATGTGTTAATCTTGTATGAAACTTAATTCTCACATCAGATTTTAGCACAAAGTTCTTTTTTTGGCACTTGCTTAAACATAATTCAGTCTTTTAACAACACTATATAATATGATCAGTCTCATTAACAGAATTACTTCATCACTGTAAAACTTGTGGCTAACACATTAACACTCCCACATCTACATCAGGAACAGACTGTTATCGCTAATGTCGAGGATGCATTTACCCATAAAATGCAAACTCCAACTAAACACCTACAATGTTTTATGTTCGAACAAAATTGTTAAGTCGAACTCCAGGAAAAATTATTATCTTTTTTCTGCATTAGGATAAGAATGAGAAAGGTTAGGACTTGTGGGAGATATAATCTACTTTGTGTGACACAAATTGTGTAGTCAAAGAAAACATTGATATCTGGACTGGGAGGAAACTGGATGAAAAATCTCTGACTGTTGTAACTGGAACAAGTATTCCATTGGGAGATATGTTCTTAAAGGGTGTTTGAACTCTGGATGTCTTCTGTAAATCATAAGTATTTGAACTTTCTGCCCTGAATCAGGACTCTATACATATTTTTACTTTGTAACTGTGATACGTCATTCCTGATATATCTTAAAGAGAACCCGAGGTGGGTTTGAAGAATATTATCTGCATACAGAGGCTGGATCTGCCTATACAGCCCAGCCTCTGTTGCTATCCCAAACCCCCCTAAGGTCCCCCTGCACTCTGCAATCCCTCATAAATCGCAGCCACGCTGCTGACAAACAGCTTGTCAGAGCTGGCTGTGTTTATCTCTATAGTGTCAGTCTGCTGCTCTCCCCGCCTCCTGCAGAACTCCAGTCCCCGCCGGCATCCCTTCCCTCCCTGCTGATTGGAGGGAAGGGACGGGGGCAGGGACAGGAGCTATGCAGGAGGCGGGGGAGCAGCTGAGACTGACACTACAGATGTAAACACAGCCTCACAGCATGGCTGTGATTTATGAGGGATTGCAGAGTGCAGAGGGACCTTAGTGGGGTTTGGGATAGCAACAGAGGCTGGGCTGTATAGGCAGATCCAGCCTCTGTATGCAGATAACATTCTTTAAACACACCTCGGGTTCTCTTTAAGTTTCTAAATTTGTCATTTTCAGCTTAGTCAGGAGCAGATGTCATCTGCCTGCACAACCCCCTCGCCTTCCTTCCTAGTGTAAGCAGAGTTATCTCAGAGATATTTAGAGGGGGACATTGTTGGTTTAGGGCTAGCATAGACATGATACACAAAGTGCAATGCACCATTCTCCATGTGTACTGCAGCTGTGTAGTATATGGCCAAAGGTCCTCCAGGTGGCCAGAAAGCAATTTAGGCATAGTTCACACTTAAAGTGAACCGAGCATCATTTTTAACACCCAGTGCAGCTCTATAGCAAATTAAAAATGCATTCTAAAAATGTGATTTATTATTAAAAAAAACCTTTTGTTTTACCTCATCTTTTTACATTTAAGGGTTAAAATACACACTTCTTGCGTCCATGAAAGGACCTGAAACAAAGGGGCCCAAATACTGCTTGGGGGGTGTTAGGGAAGCCTTATTTCATTGCCCCGGGCCCTATTGAACCTAGAACCTGTCCTGCATGAGATTTAAGCTAGAATTCAGTTCACTTCCACTAGACAGGATCCCATGGTTATCACAAGATCATCTTCACTAGTTAATTACACTTTAAGCAGATATGTACAAGAGATTATGTGAACGGCGCCACAACAAATGCTGGCACTTTATAAATCAATAACAACACACTTCCTGCACAAATATATTGCGTTAGAAGATTATTAAACATAACATAACACAAAACATGGCATGCAGTCCAAACTTAAAAAAAGGTCTTCTACTGAACTATTCATATTTGTCTGCTCAATAATGCAGCACCTTCAGTTCTTTAACATGCAGGAAAAGCAAAGTAACCATCTACAATACTGCAAGTAAGATCATGCAACACAAGATATTCATTGAGTTGTGCGAGGATCCATGGAACCTTAGTTTTCATCATGGTTCACTGGAGTTGATTTGTAAGCTTTACTTTCCATGCAACTTAATAATCATGACTTTAAATAGAATTCTTACACCAAAAAAACGTCAGTAAATATGCTACTTTAATCCTTAGTCAAAACCCTAACCCTAAACCTTAAAGGACTTCCAATGTGAGAAGGGTTAAACAGATTTTACTCACCTGTGGCTTCCTCCAGACCTTAGCAGGAGTCTCAGTTCCTCACCGCAGCCCGGGTCCTCCGGGTTGTCCCGCTGGCCGCCCATAAAGATCACAACCCCGTGGGCAGGTCGGCTCTTTTGCGCCTGCATAGGCATTCGTGCCCGCACGTCCATGTCATCTGGCGCGAATGGCCGCGCTGGCACAGAAGAGCCGACCCACCAGCGGTGACGTAATCTGTACGGGCGGCTGCTGCAGAAATAGATAGAGAGCATAGAGAGCGTACTTCTCTTGCACAGACTGGACTGCGATACAGAAGGCGAAGGACGGTGGCAAGAGAGCGATCCATGCACATGGGGCTGGAGGAAGCCCCAGGTATGTATAAAACTTTTATTTTATATTGTCTCTGATTTCCTTTAACCACAAATGCTACATTTTACTAGTGATGAGCCAAAATGTGCAAATCAAATCTAGTATCTGCTCTATTTATTATTATTTATTGTATTTATAAAGCGCTACTATTTAATCAGTAGCTGTGCTAATAATTTAGTGATATTATTTTGCTAGCTCCAAATTATGGGTAACGCTAATTAGTGGTTAGGAGACTTTTCCACCTTAATCTTGCAGCTCAGATATAATTTTCATCTGTCTATCACCTTAAACTTCATCTTCAAACCTAAAACTCAACAAGTTTGGGTGGAAGTAAACATCGGTATGCTAAAAATAGCAGCTGTTGCTAAATCCAGTATCTTGAACTGTTAGTGTGTCTAATGGTGGGCATACATGGTGCGATCCGATGGCTCGATTAGCCGCCGGATCGACTCCCGCCGTGTCCCCGCGCGCCCGCTCGTGTGCCCGAATCGATTACCACTCGTCCCCGTCTGCGCCGCTTATCTTCCGTTCGATTCCCTGCCATTGTCCGCGGGTGGGAATCGAGCGGGGAATCGATCCATTCGTGATCAGACCTGTCGGATATTATCAATCGAGCCCATCAGCGGCTCGATTGATAAGAAAGAAACGCACCGTGTATGCCCACCATAAGTGGCCCAGATACTGTTATTTCAAGATTTTGGATCCAGAGAGGACTTCCAGCTGGATGAGTACAGGTATGTACTCACCCATACTCACCTTCAGCAAACGTTATGTTCAACTTCATTACACTGGATGAACAGTCTTAATTACGGTGAACCAGTCCTTGTTAACCCCCTTTGCATTAATTCTTTCCAGATTTTAGGGTCTAAAAGAGGTGCAATTTTTTTTGCACCCTTTCAGACCCTAAAACCTGGAAAAAAATCATGATGCCAGGGAGAACTGCAGCAGTTTCACAATCACTCACCTACATGGCTCCAGCGCTGCAGTTATGCCTCCATCCTCTGGATTGGTGCTGCAACTCTACAGTGAGATTGTCGGCTGTCGTCATGACGACAGCCGGCGATTTCACCAGGAGGAAGCAGAGCCCCGGAGGAGAGAAAGAACAATGGCGGCAGACGTCGGGATCTCCCGGGAGGTATGTAGAAACGTCCGCTGCACGCATTGCTCTGCACACAGCTTCTGACGGCTTCCCTGAGCACAGGTCCGGATTACCGCTCTGAGCTGCAGTTTTCTCCCCCGACCCTAGCTCGGGATTACTGCCAAGGAGGTTAAAGAGTTCTGAGCTACCTTGCTCTAGTATGACTAAGACCCTATCAAAATGGTTAAATTTAGCAGCAGGTGCAATTTTAAGCTAGAATCTAACAATTATTACTGCTGATATGTCACAGGTGATTGTTTGCACCAAAATATGACTTTACAGAAAATTTTGCAGAAATATCACTTGTGCCACTTTTATATACTATTGATGTAGCGTATCACACAATTCTGGGTTGTTCTCATCAGCTACAATAAGTGACTGTACAAGGAACTTAAATACTGAACTGTCTATCAATACTTAGGAAAGAATTAACATGCGAGTGGGAAGTTATGGGCGATAATATAGCTAATCAAACAAAATGTTGGCTCCCTCTCAACTGATTTGTCTTTTCACATCTTGAGTCCAAAATATTGAACGTTCCATATCAATTTGCATCCCCAATAGTTTTGGATACCTAAAATCAGCATTATAGCAAAATGAAGAAAATCCTTAGAAGATACTTATAGCTTACCAGGAGTGAAAGTCAAGTTGGTGATTAGCTTCCATGTTGGGGATTCATTACAAAATTCTTGCAAACTTGGCTATTTGAGTCTTCAGCTGAACTGCAATTTGTGCTCTACTCTTTAGGGCTGACTTATAAGGAAAGGCGCAAATAAAATAAAAGCAAAAATTGAAAAGGTGCCCAGTAAAACCAATCAAGCTGAACTGTGATTCTGATTGGTTCTTAAGAACTACAACTTCATTTTCCCATCTCTCTTGATAAAATTAACTTCTAGAGTACAACCTAAAGGTGTGCTGGTGTTTGACTCTTAAGCAGGTGGAAATTCTACATGGAATGGCCTAATAAGGTACATGTCAAAACAAAGAGGGAAAAGAAATGAAGGCTGTTGCTCTCAGATTCTTATGAAGCTTGTATTTGACATCCAATAAGTATGGGTAAAGTGAAAATATATTCCAAAAAAGCCTAGCTCAGTTTCAATTTTATTTCCTGGCTTTTCAGCTAGTGTATTTTGCATGTTGCTCCTTGCAACTTGGGTTATGGCATCTTATCAGCCAAAATGTAAAGTATAAAATCTAATTTCTGGCAAAGACTTAATAAGCCAATCCAGTGACAGTATTAGCTGTGCAAATAATACCCTCCATTAGTTCTTATGCTTTATATCTATGGTGGGATTTTGATGTAATCACTGTGTCAAAACAATATCCACTTTCTGTAGAGTTATGGAGGTGGTGTAGTCAATCTTAAATAGTGCATGCATCTATAATTCCTTGATGGCATCAAGCAGAAAATAGAAACTGGAGAGTTATACCCCATGATCCTGAAGATACCAATAGTGTTATAAGTAACTACGATGTTAAACATGAAGATGGATTTTGAGAGCTCCTTATTTACAACCAATATCTAGTATTTCACAGACCAATATATTTGAATAGTCTGCTACAAGGGAATTTAACACACAAGAACCCTTTGGACAAAGCATTTGGAGCAGCAGCCAAAGATCCATGAGGAATGAGAGAGCCCAGGATAGCACGTATAATACAAACAAAAGGTAAGGGTCCCCTGGACTTTGGAGGACTTGATTAAAAATTCTAAATGGTTTGGAGAAGACTACTTACTTTCTGGTTTATTATGTTTCCTGATAAAAAATAAACTTTGTAGTTATCAGTCTGAAATGAATAAAGAAAACAACTTTGAATAGCTGACAAGGTGTGGAATATGAAGTGTTGGAACCTACAGAATGACCAATTTCCTACACAAGTTGCATAAACCACTTACTAAAAAAAGAAGTTTGCAGTGATACGTTAAATATTTCATCTCATAGACCTTGACCACGGGAGCTTTTAATGATGAATCATTTACTGATGAAAAATAACAACCTGTACTTTAAGTACACTGTTTAAGTAAGTTATGCAAAAACCATTGTCACTTTTTTAATTCTAGACATACACTTGAAAGTTGGGGCAGGTGCAAATAAAAACATGAACTTATGGATAAAATGAAATGTGGTTTAAATAGCACAAATCAAGGCGGCAGCAGCAGCAGAAACAGCAATAGCGCAAAAATAAAAAGTACTCACGCAGAATCTACTGGCCAGAAGTTGATCAGAGTAACAGGACTGAAAGACAAAAATGAGGAGGTGAAGAAAAAGTAGAGCAGAGAAAGAAAAAATGGGATGAGCTTTATGACATTAACATGAATGCGAATAAAAGCAGCCAATGAAAAAAAAAAATATATAAATATAATTAAAGTTCAGAAATACAAGCTGAAACTGTGTACTCGATAAAAAGAACAATTAGGCAATAAAGCAAAATTCACTGCATTCATTTAAAATTGATATTAATATTTCGTGCAGTTTAAGGGGGTGTTTCAAATTTATGACTTTAGAAATTAAACCAGATGTGTCTTTAGGTTCCCAACTGGTGACCTTTTTGCTTTATTGAATTTGAACAGCAGCTTGCATCAAAAACAAAACCAGCCACCAAGCCGATACTGTACTGGATATCAGTGGAAGCAAAGACCTTGGAGATGGACCATAGATTGAAAGAGCTTATTGGATACCTGTCTAATAATTGAATTGATTTGAGAAGTTGATTTCTCTATTTCAAAAGTTTTTTTAAATTTTTTATTTTTTATTTTAACAAGGAAGGCATATAGGAACCCAAGAACTGATCATTCGCAATCATACAATATAGGCCGTCAGGTTACGAGAACAAAGTTGATCTTTCAATCTATTGAGTTCACCAATAAATGGTATCCACCTTAGAGCAACGTTTTTGCTTATATGCTAGTCAGCTTTACTTTGCTCGAGAGGTACATCATATAAAATTTTGAACAAAATGTCAATATTTTACATAACGACCAACAGGATTCGAGCACTCTTTATCCCCCTGAATGCCAAAGAATATAGTGACTTTTGCTTTTGATGAGGGTCAGTATTGCCATCTTGTCCCTTTAATTACTAACACGTGAATTATAAACGTTTTTAGGCTAGTTAGATGCAGTTTAGGCTCTCATAATGTGTAAATAGACCCAGAACCAGCATGATTTCGAGTTGTCAGTAATTAAAGGGGCGATGTGGCAACCCTGATATGAGTAACATGGCTACACTCAGCAACACTTTATTGAGAGGACATCCACCACCTTCAAGGTTCATAGAACCCTACAGGTAGTAAGCTTGTATATGTACACAGCAGCAAACTGTATAAGGGGAAATATTAATCGAACTAACAGAACATGGTATTCTTTATACTGTGTTCTGACATATGTGAAATCCCACTTTAGTTGGCAGTGAGATCCATTGGGTTTAGCTGGGGTGTGCTTATGCTTTGAAAGGGGAGATACAGGGATGCTAGGCTTCAGTGCACCTTTATACACAGAATTGTATGAATGAATAGCTCCTACAGGTAACACATGAGCATAACTATTGCACCAGGCTTTATATGTACACATGTATGGGCAGAAGTGAGGCTGGTATGTATATCCGAATGGCTTTTTGTAGCTCAGCCTGAAACAAGAGTTGACAGAATAGCGACAAGAATGTATTGGGTAATATAACAAAATGATTACTGTTTAGGACCTTAGGCAGGTGCACTTTAATGGGCTAACAATGATATGCAGTGTCCTACTTTCCTGTAATACACGATTAAAAATCTTGTATACAGCTGGATATTTGGCAGTGGCTTTGTGTTACGGCGTGCATGAACCTTAGGAGACCATGAAAGCAACAGGACAGATGAAACTCCATTAGCTTAGAATCTTGCTACCAACAGGAAGTTTTATAACTATTCATGTTAACTGCTATTTTTCTGGCAGATGGGAGAATGAACACTTTCTGATTTGCACCTGCCGTGTGAATGATAACACCATGAATAGATGTCCTTAGATAATAGATGGTTCAATTGAAATCAATCATTTTTCTTACACTGTACTAGCTTTTTCTCGTCTTTGAAAAGAGCTGTACAGATTTAGTATGTCAAAGCTATTTAAACACACCTAAAAATATAAAACCCAGTACAGGAGGCAAAGGCTTAGGATTTTATCAATACTGCCATCACCTCCATTACTGTGGTTGTTCTACTTGTCCTATGCCGCTATTCCATTTCCAATGTCCTCAGGCAACCCCCAACAATCTTAAGAACATACTAAACAAATACTAAATAAACATGTTAATTTACACATCTCAGTACATTCAAGAACATTTAGACAATGGGAAAGCAGTGATACCCCAGGCTTATCATTAATCACTGTGCAACATGTACCATCTGCTCACATGCATGGTGTAGACCAGCTCATGAGAGGGCAGATCCTTCTCCACCATGTTCTTATACAAGACACCAGTAATCAAAGAATGCCATGTGACCCGAGAGCACCTCACAAGAAAGAGGAAGGGAGCTGTGCAGTTCCAACCAGCCTACAAATGTACTATACAGTGAAATACACAACAAACAGGGTTCCATCAACACAAGAAGTACAATTCATGTTTGGTGAATAGGCTTAGGCACCCTGTTGAGATAATGGGCTCTGTACACATTTATAAACAGGCAACACCAACATGTCAAATAATATTACAGTTTTGAAGTACGTTTGAAATGTTATAAAGGTTTCAATATTAATGAACAACATTAAAATGATTTTTAATCCGGTTTAAATACTTACTTGTCCGCACACCTTCTTTCCAGGCAGGTGATCACTCCACCTCCCTCTCAGGACAAGCTATTTTTTTTTAATCGCTGCCAGGGCTCTTGCCACACCCACCTCCCCATGAAAACACCAGGACAAGTAAGTATTTAACTCCAGGAACCCCCCAATATGATCTCATTCAAGCTCTTTCAATTTAACCTAAAGGACTGCCAGGCAACTGATATGTAAATAAACAAAGCACACATTCTTATGTATATGTGTGCTCACTTCACCAATTCCTGAAAAGAAAAAAACAACAAACAAGAAAAACCAAGACCCAATGTGTATATAGTTAATATCCACATATGGCCAATTCTAGTCCATCAATTAATTTTGTGTCCATGGATCGCAGAAACAGTCACCAAGCATATGATGAATATTCCAGTTTCTTTCAAGACACTGCGCTCCCATGTATCCAAATCCTTCCTCTGTGCAGCAATTTTACTCAAGAAAAAAAAATAAAAGGAAACAAGACCATAGCATAATACTGTATGAAAATCTTTTTCCCACCGCACCCAGTGCTGAATGACAGATTTCCTTGTGTGTACTTCCACCAGATGAATAAGTATCACAGGTCCTCACCATATATCATATAAGCTGAAGGTAAGTACTCCATTCTCCTCCTTGACCTTTCAGCAGCTTTTGACACAGTAGATCATCCCCTCAGTCCACTGAGGCGCTACACCTGCTATTGCTGAAATTCTGTCTTGTCCCCATGTTTATTGCCTGATGAAGCGGGCTGGGCCTGCGAAACGCGTTGCACTGTTTTGGGGTACTAGTTAATAAATGTGATTGCTACTATTCAGACAGTCTTTCGTGTCTGCTTTATGGAGGTAAGTCCACCGCTTCCTCCCAGCAAATTTTAAAGTTTTTATCCACTTTTATCCTGCTGGCGCCTCTGTTCTCCTACTGCTATCGTCATAGCGTAAAACCATACATTTATTTAAAAATGTAAAATTAGTGCACTCATGTTCCAGAGTAAAAAGAGAGCATATCTTAGTACAAAGTTTTCCAAGCCGACTCTGCACGCCTGTAGCTCCGCCCGTACATGCATACTCATCAGGGGCTGGAGACGCCTTTTAATGCTGTCTGTGACCTGGCAGCCATGATATATGGTAAGGACCTGTGATACTTATTCATCTGGTGGAAGTACACTTGGAAATCTGTCATTCAGCACAGGATGCGGTGGGAAAAAGATTTTCATACAGTATTATGCTATGTCGTTTCCTTTTTTTTCTCGAGTAAAATTGCGGCACAGAGGAAGAATTTGGATACATGGGAGCGCAGTGTCTTGAAAGAAACTGAAATAAACAAAGCAGCCTCCATATCCCACTCACTTCAGTTGTACTTTAAAAGTATTACAGACACTGGATCAGGACACTATTTAAAAGGAAGTAAATATGTCAGCTTCCATATGCCTCTCACTGTAAGTTCCCCTTGAGCTTAGAAAATATAAAAATAGTCAATGAGATGCCAATTATTCTGAGCTGATGCTTAGAAGTGGACCCATTGAATGCAGAAGCTGCTACGTTTGAACAGTTTGCAATCTGCACAAATTTTCATAAAACCAGTATATCAAAATCAACTCATAAGTATTAGCATCTCACTGACCATCCCTGTTAAGATGTCCATCACCAGTACAATTTTGTTCATCAGAAGCGATCTTCCAACCCACGTTTTACGATCGTAAGTAATCTTAAGGTAATTATGCATTGTTCCCATAAATGTGTCAATTAGGGCATTTTCTCTCTTCAGATACAATCGAAAAAAATCCAACTTTCCCATGTATTAAATCTTCTGTTTCCTATCGAACAAAAAAATCGTTTTGCATTGATTTTCACCTCACACTATGTAGTTTTCTGTACAATTCGATCATAAAAAGTACGTTGAAAGATCGCATCTGATGAAAAAACTGTACAGTTAATGGGTACCTTAACCACTTCGTCCACAGGTCAGTAGATATACGTCCTCTGGGACTTCATCTAAGCCACAGGTCAGTAGATATATACGTCTTGTAGCAGAAGCCATGCTGTTCAGGATTGGGCTTGCTCCTGTGCACATTTTTGGATACTATCCGATGCAGGACTAATTGGTGAATGGGAATATAAGTTTCCTGAGCTAATGAGATTGATTTTTACTATTAAAAATACTTGTATTTTCTCATTTCATAGTGAAAAACACACTCTGTAGCATTATTTCAGAATCAAATATCTTCACCATAAATTGTGACATGAACATAATCTAAGTTTTGTGATAAGCAGTAAGAATAGCCAAACACAATTTGTGTTTTTTATCTACAGTAGCACTTTTTATTTTTAAACTGGAATTTGTAAAACTGAGAAATACATGTTTTTTCTATTTTTTCTTTGTTTTCCAATTAAAATTCATAGAAAACAAAATTGTTTGAGGGGAAAAAAATGGCATACAATGAAAGCCTAGTTTGTCTCGAAAAAAACAATATGTATTTCATTTCTGTGTCATAAGTGGGGATAAAGTTATTTCTGATTAAATAGGGACATAGCTAAACTGTCAAAACTGCTCTGGTCAATAAGTTGAAGACAAGGTCTGGATGTGAAGTGGTTAAAGGACTTCCGAGGCCAAAACTAAGAAAATTACACTGTACCTTTTTTCTAGCCGAATCCACGGAGGACGCCCTGCGCGTCCTCCGCTCCGTTCTGCCGTCAGTGTCGGCCTATTCGTTCCCCCAGGGCAAGCCCCGACCCCACCGAACGGGTCGCATAGATGCCACCCCTAAGATGGCCGCCACCTTGATCCGCGGCTGCGCAGTACGCTTTGCCGCGATTGCGACTGCGCAGCCTTTAGCCCGCCTCCCGCCGCACGCTTCAGGAGGATGCCGGGACCCATACGCGGCGAGAGGCAGGCTAAAGGCTGCGCAGTCGCAATCGCGGCAAAGCGTACTGCGCAGCCGCGGATCAAGGCGGCGGCCATCTTAGGGGTGGCATTAATGCGACCCGTTCGGTGGGGTCGGGGCTTGCCCTGGGGGAACGAATAGGCCGACACTGACGGCAGAACGGAGCGGAGGACGCGCAGGGCGTCCTCCGTGGATTCGGCTAGAAAAAAGGTACAGTGTAATTTTCTTAGTTTTGGCCTCGGAAGTCCTTTAAAGAGGAACTGTCTTGAAAATCTTAAAATTTAAAACACGTACAAATAAGAAGTACATTTGTAATAGAGTAAAATGAGCCATACAGTTACTTTTCTCCTATGTTGCTGTCACAGTAGGTAGTAGAAATCTGACATTACCATCAAGGTTTTGGGTTAGTACATCTCTTCATGGGGAAATCTCAGCATGGCCTTTATTCTTTATAAAGACACTCCCTGAAAAAGATTTATACAAAGATGCTGGCCAACCTCCCTGCTCGCTGCACACTTTTTTGGCAGTTGGACTGAGCAACTGCCATTCACAAAGTGCTTTTAAAAATAAAGAAAACCCTGAGAACTCCCCATGAGAAGATGAGCTAGTCTAAAATCTGTTGGTAAAGTCAGATTTCTACTACTTACTGTAAGTGACAGCAACATAGGAGAAAAGTAATTTGTGGCTCATTTTACTCTGGAAGAAACATACTTCGTATTTATATGTGTACATGTATTTTAAATTTTAAGATTTTTGCAACAGAGTTCCTTCAACCTCCTTGCCGGTCCAATTCCCGCCAGCAAGGGGGCAGCGCAGCACTTTTTTAAAAAAAAAATTTCTTCAAATCATGTAGCGAGCCCAGGGCTCGCTACATGATAGCCGCTGAGCGGCGGCATCCCCCCACCCACTCCGATTGCCTCCGGCGATCAGAGTAAGCAGGAAATCCCGTTCAGAACGGGATTTCCTGCAGGGCTTCCCCGGTCGCCATGGCGGCGGGGCAGGATGACATCATGGACGTCAGAGGGAATCCCGATCCACCCCTCAGTGCTGCCTGGCACTGATTGGCCAGGCTGCGCAGGGGTCTGGGGGCGGCTCGGCGCGGCAGGTAGTGGCGAATTGGCGGCAATCGCGTACCACACGCAGCTAGCAAAGTGCTAGCTGCGTGTAGGAAAAAAAAATATGCAAATCGGCCCAGCGGGGCCTGAGAAATCCTCCTGCGCAGGCTACCCCGAGCTGAGCTCGGGATAACCGGCAAGGAGGTTAAGGGAGATAGAAGTCTTTGGGTCAGTGGCTTGGTGGAAGCAATAACTGCAAACAATAACAGCACTGTCTAATTGAGGCAGGTAACACACTTGACTTTCAGTTTTCCGCACAAGTTTTTCTGCATACTTTTTCTGCACACCATGGGCTTGATTCACAAAGCGGTGCTAACTGTTAGCACGCCTGTGAAAACCCCCTTAGCACGTCTAAACAAGCTTTTCGCGCATAAAACTTTACGCGCGCAAAACTTTATGCGCATAAAACTTTACGCGCGTACTGCACAGAGCGCTCCGCGCGAAGTGCCCATTAAAGCCTATGGGACTTAGCGCGCGTTAAACTTTGCACGCGTAAAACTTTGCGCGCGCAAAGTTAGCGCGCGATCTGATTGAGAAATCCGGTGCTAACCTACTTAGCACCCTGGTTAGCGCGTCTAAAGACTTTGGACGTGCTAAGTAGGTTAGCACTGCTTTGTGAATCAAGCCCCAAGTGTGTTTCCATGCAGCAAAACACGTGCATTTTTTCACAGCAGCTGATGTAATTGATAGAGAAAACTGCCAAAATGTGCAGAGTCATCATGGAGAATGTCAGTTTTTTTTCTGCGCGCGAACAACTCAGTAAGTGTGTACTAGCACATTGATTATCATGAGTTCTCAGTTTTTCTGTGCAGAAAACACGCACGAAAACAGTCAAGTGTGTTCGCAGCCTGAACCATTTTACTTTTTCTCCAAGTAAAAAACACTCAATAGGAGTCAATTCAGGCAAAGGGGAAGCAAAGTAATGTCTTGCTGAGGATTCCATCAACTAGCATTACTGACAGCGAAGCACTATATGTAAAGAAATGCTGTTCTCGCCTCAATTTCATAAATATAAATTTAACTTTAATTCTTTAGCAAGATTTGTTAACGCATCTGGATACCTGCCTATTCATATCGATTAGTTCCCTGTCCCCCACTTCTTCCGCCACATGTGGTTTGAGAGATAAAGAGCATTTGTCAGTAACGTTTCTGCACCCCTTAAAGCGAGACAGAGATAAATGAGCTTTGCTCATAAACCCCTGAGTGCAGGTTTTGATTCTTTTATGCCAATAAATGTTTTATTCATTTTCACCTGTTTTATAGAATCAATTCGTATTTACCGTACATTGTTTTCACTTGAAAGGACTGGTAGCATTAAATCTGTATTTGGTTCATGTAAAAGAGCAGTTCATTAAACATTTATGGTTATAGATAAAGATTTAGGGTCTGTTTAAACATTCATTGTGATATGTGCTTTTTGAAACTCTAGATAACCACTTGAGGACTGCAGGGCTAAACCCCCCTAGTGACCAGGCAATTTTTAGCTAAATTGGCCACTGCAGCTTTAAGGCCAAGCTGCAGGGCCGCACAATTCAGCACACAAGTGATCCCCCCCCCTTTTCTCAACACCAACAGAGCTCTCTGTTGGTGGGGTCTGATCGCTCCCCCCATGTTTATTTTTTTTTTAATAAATATTATTGTTTTGATTTGTTTAAAAAAAAAAACCTGTTACTTTAAATTTCTACCCTCCCTCCCCCCCCCCCCCCCCCCACAGCCAGCCAATTATGGCGATCGGCTGTCATAGGCTTCTGCCTATGAGAGACGATCACTCTCTTGTCCCCCATGGGGACAGCCGTGTCACACAGCTGTCCCCAGTGCAGCGCTGCTGCTCATCGCAGCACTGCACCTAGTAAATAGACGGCGTGATCGCCGTCTAACAGTCTCCCGAGCGGCAATAGCCGCTCGGAGACTGAAGGCGGGGCGGAGCTCCGCCCTCCGAGCATGAGATGCGCGCGCACCATGCACGCGATCTCATGCAAAACAGAGCCCCAGGACTTTACGCCAATTGGCGTTAGGCGGTCCTGGGGCTGCCGCCGCGGCCACGCCTACTGGCGTGACGCGGGCGGCAGGAGGTTAAGGACAACTGAAGTGAGAAGAATATGGAGGCAGCCATATTTATTTCCTTTTCAGTAATACCAGTTGCCTGGCAGCCCTGCTGATCCTCTGCCTCTAATACTGAGGCTTTTGACATTAATGTCAGATCTGACAAGATTAGCTGCCTGCTTATTCCTGCTGTGCTTCAGACATTACTGCTGCCAAATAGGCCAGCAGGGCTGCCGGGCAACTGGTATAGCTTAAAAGTAAATAAATACGATGGCCTCCAAATACCTCTCACTACAGTTGTCCTTTAAGTATATTGCTGTGTTTTTGTACTTATCCATTCCTACAAATAGCACTATAAGAAAAAAAATACACAGTAAATTCAAAATATTTTCAACCCATCCCCTCCAACCACCACCACCTCCATTACTGTTCTGTGTTCCTTAACGTAATTTGGTGTCCTAAGCTCCCAAACTGTTCAAATTGTTGTAAAACATACCCTGAAAAAGGATCTTTGAACTCTTGTTGGAACTCTGTGTTGGTCCCACTAACCCAATGACAATACTATCCCTTGATGTTCATATAAAAACAGCAGCAGAGACCAGCATTTACTATCTCAATAATCCTGTTCAGTACATGCCTACATTGGGGTGAAAGCTTAAAATGTTTCAGGAGGGATCAGCAAGCTGTTTTTTTAATTCTGTAAAAACTGTAATACAAAAGGTGCTAAACGTGATAAAACAGACAAATGGTGTAACATTGGTTTTGTGTTGGCAACGTGCGCTGTTCACAAAACCACATGTTGCAGAGTGTTAGCGTTACCTACTCTGCTACAATGCACAGATGTGTGCAGGCCCATAGAAAAGAATCAGGTACTTAGAGCAGTGTGTGTTGTGCTTTAGCTGTGCGTTAAAATTCAACACAATGCACATAGTGTAAATTGGCCCTTCAGTGCTAATCATGATAAACATGTTTTAATTTGAAGGAAAACCACTTTCCCACACTCTTCCTGTGTAGTAATCACTTTGAATTGCACTATAAAATGCTTATGGTAAGCCTCTTCTAGCATATAACCGCTCATAATGGAGAAAAGGCTGCACTTAGCAAACAGAAATGCCACGGCACTCTCTTATATTATGTTTTTCCAGCAGTTTTACTCTCTCTCTAAGTGAATATATATCTTGTATCCTTTAGTCACATTATTTAATATATTTTAAGCACCCACCTTTCACTTCTGCAGCTGTTCGTACTACTTTGACACAGAACTATAGTAACATAAAGAAAGCAACCTAGCTTTAACTTATAGCCATTCCAGAGAACTTGCTGTAAGCATTCCCTCTTAAAATGAGCATTGTAAAGATTTTGTCAGTATAAATGATGATAATTTTTAAGTCCTCTTGATCCACAGTATGCTAAGGACATCTGTAAACTCAGGCACAATGACAATGGGCTGTTTTCTGATTTAACAGCAGCAAACAGCCACACCTTTAGCTGACCATACATTATACAATGTGATTGTACAATATTTTTCCAAACATACAATATCTGTGTTGTATAAGGGTCCGACTTAGCAAAGGACATTCAGTCTGTTTCTCCCCACATCACACAGAGAGGTCATTCAGCATTGGGCTGTTTCAGAAATAGGACTTATTCAAATGGATGTTTAGTGGCTCATTTTCTTAGTGATGAGGGACTTTCTCACAAACACAAGCCAGCATTAATTTATTTTTTATACAAACTTGTTACAGGGGCATAACTACAAACCACAGGGGACCATTTGAACTTTGTTAGGCCCCTTACATGTTTACACCCCCTTTCATTGTGGTGAAGCAGCTAAAGTACAAGGGGCACATCTGCCAGGAATTATAACAAGTTTGGGCAACATGATGCACCCCCCCCCCCCAAAAAAAAAGCATGACCACAACAACACCTGCTCTCGAGGTGTAGCCCCTATACCAGAAGGAAGGGTCGAGAAGATGGGGAACACCCACAACCTGTTGCTGCAGGAGCTGCCCCCCCCCCCCTATATTTGCATCTTGGATCACACATTTTCTTGAAAATGCCTCCTAAACATTGTCCACAGAACACTTTTCTTTAGATTTTTTTTTCTTTGACATCACAGGACATGTGATCCCTCCTTAAAAAAAACAAAAAAAAAACACAATACTATCTACTAGGTGACAGCTAGGTAATGCAGGTAGTGGTAATTAGGCAATACATGCTACCCAGTCATTGGTAGTGACAGTAAAATTGCCATGTGCTGCCTGTGCATGGAAATCTCACCACAGGTTTGTGAATCAGGATCAATATGAGGTGAAATCGGTTTGGCGGCAGTAGTTTTTACTTGGAGAGCTACAGTTCATTAGACAGTCTATGATCAAAATGGATGGCCTCATTTTAAAAGGCTTTTTAAAATATTATTATTGTTATGACACAAAGCTCGGTCGCTTTATCCCACTTTAGTTGTATTTTAGTATTGTGTTTTATGAGGTAGTAAATGTCACTACAGACTTTAGGCACACATCAGCTTGTGTTTCTACAGCCAGAATAAAACCAAAAAAGATGGCATGAACTAAATAATAAGAAAAAATAAACTGGGATAACAGTGATGGCCTGGACATTGCAGGCTAGTGGAGGGTACTCACGTTTCCATGTTGTCTCCTTCTAGGACAGTCTGAACAGGCAAATAACCCATTCTTGGGTGCTTGGCAAAGTATCTTTTTGTCCTGAATTTATTCTTCAAAACCTTTGCAAAGTCGCGTACATCTTCTCCGGATGTAGTCTGAAAGGAGACAGATAAATCCCTTTGAGAATGTGAAACTTGATGGCATAAATTAAACAGTAAAGTAAAAAGGCGCAGTTCTGCTTTGAGAAGAAAACAGCAGCTGAGATGTAGCAGTGTCAAAAAAGAAAACAAATCCTGCAACAGATTTTACATTTGGTGTGTCATTCTCCTTGAGAAAAGCAGCATTCAGGTATTAAAGGTTTTACAGGAGACACAAATTGGCACCTGCCTTTATTTAGTGTCTTAAAACAATGAGATTTAGCATTTCTGATCCCTTTTATATTTAGCTTTTAAGTTCAAAGTGAAAATCAGTGAATGGCTGCAGTTTATTGTAAGCCAAAAACATCAACTGAAACAAAGAGCTTGGCATCAACTATAATTTTCAGCTATTAATTTCAAATCCAGCTAAGGTGGTTTTGCTCATGTTAACAGCTCCATCGGCTCTTATAGGGCAAAAAGCTATAATTTAATATAATGGATAAGGAGAAATACAGCACAATGTTTTAAGCGTATCCGGATAAAAGTCATGAAGTGTAATGCTAGGCAATACTGAGCAAAGCCTAACAACCTTATTCATCTTGTCACAGGTACTGGGCTGGGCTGCATGAGCTTAAAGTGTACATGTGCTTACAATTAAGTGTACTTAATAAAACAAAGATCAATAATGCAATGCACTTACAAAGCGGAGTTTGCTTGTATTCTTAAATAAATACTTGTCTCTGCCAAAGTTTACAATACAAAATGGGCTAGAAGAAGTCTGTATATCATACTCACTGTTTGCAGATTGTTAATGAGCCTAGTGAGTCCATATTACCCCGTGGAAGTGCTAGGGATAGCTTCAAAGGGCATTATTCAAGCAGACATCAGCAAAGACTGCAGCTTGGTAACCATCAGTAAAAGTACGATGTAATGGGTTATTCTATGCATACTACATGGTCTTAAAATCATGTAAAATAAATAATGCAAGTACACTGCATTATTGATCAGGGCCTGATTTTACAGCATACTTATACTCATCTTGCTTACTTGCCTTTGCTGGCAAGTAAGCAGAATATTTATAGGTAAATTGCAAGAAACCTGTCAGAAATTCCCACTAATGATCTGCACTGTTGTGC
Organism: Hyperolius riggenbachi; assembly: GCF_040937935.1. Classification (NCBI taxonomy): domain Eukaryota; kingdom Metazoa; phylum Chordata; class Amphibia; order Anura; family Hyperoliidae; genus Hyperolius; species Hyperolius riggenbachi. Next base: position 233,017,513 of record NC_090647.1, read on the forward strand.
AATGTGCAATTGCACTGCCAAACTTACTTTTGTGCACTTTCCCAGTCAGTATTAGTATTATTTATTGGTTTTATATAGAGCCAACATATTACCCCGAGCTGGACAATAAATACATACAATGGTACAAAGGATGGTAGACGTAACATAACCAGGTTACAAAGTAATATAAGGCAAACGCGGTACAAAATGCATAATCATGTGATTTGGGGCTGGCTTGGTAGGTTAAATAATTCAAGTACGAGGCAGCCATGGAAAAGGTGCACAATGATGAAGGCACACAATCATGTCGAATACACTAGGGAGGGCAGAACCTTGCCAAAGGCTTACAATCTAAAGGTGGCCACTAATGATCCAATTTCTGGCAAAAAATCGTTAGAGTGATCAGATAATTCTGATCGTAAGAAAAATCGTTCACTACATCATCAATGAACCAATCTGCTTCCCACCCTACCACAACCAACAAGAAAATCCAAAATTTGGTTTGACGAAAATTGAATCGGTCGACTATTTTTATAATCATTCGCAATCGATTGGCACAACAACGGAGATTCTTTACAACCAATCAGATCAGAATTTCTGATCGCTAGAATGTTTTTTCACTAGAAATTGGAATGTTCGTGGCCACAGTAAGGAGAGAAGGGATGGACATACTAGGTCGAAATGAATTGGGTCAAAATCAAAACAGAAAACATCACTCGTGGATTATGTTAAATGGCTACATGTTGTGTTGACTGCATTAATTACACTACCTTCTTTCTGCTGTGTGAACAAGTCCTCACTGCTTGTGATTAGTGCGGTAAAATCACTGGACAATTCCGCAATTTAGAGCGATCACGGTCAGTGCTTTACTAAGCACTGTACCGTGATAGCTCCAGAATTGCGGCAAAATGCTGCATGGAACAGATTTTGCAATTAGCGTTAACCACAAAATTCCCGCGATCGGCGCCAGTCGCGACAATGAGAACAATGCCATAGGGTAATATAACACTAGTGCTTTAAAAAGTGTTAGCACTTTAGCAATTAGCAGGAATCACCTGCTAATCGCTCAGGTGTGAATGGGCCCTAAGGGAATTAAGTTCAGTTATCGATAAACTTCTTTCTCTTATCTTATCTTATGTGACTCTCTTTCAAATGGGATAGTTCCAATAGAGTGCCCTACAGCCCACATTTTCCCACTATTTAAAAAAGTAAAAAATTAGATGCAGGAAATTATAGACCTTAAAGTGGTCTGAAACACTGACATAACATTCAATAAAAATGTGTTTTCCTACTTTTTATTACTCATACAGTTATCATATTTGCTTTTGTGCACACGTAATATTGTCTATCTACAAATTACAAGCTTCCAAAGTGAAGTTTATCTTGCCCTGAAACCTGCCATTGCATTTTATTATTTTTCTATTATAACTGCTTTTTATTATATATGAAAATGAGCTATTCTGAACTCTGTGTGTGCCTGAAGCAAAGACAGCTTTTCAGAGAGTGTTTGTTTACATTCCAGTGTTGATACATTTGTGTTTAACAAGAAAAAAAGATACTGTTCTCTCCAGTTTGGATGCGGATTTGAAGCTGAAAAGCAGGACAAAATGCTTTGTTTAACCATTTCAGTGATGTTCTGCTAGAATGTTTTTTCTGGTATAGTAGCTTTAAATATGTAAAGAATCTTTTAGAGGTAAGTAGAAATGCTGACTTTCAGACCACTTTAACATCAGTTGTGTGCAAACCATTCGAGGGGTTCCTAAGAGAAGCAATACAGTACAAGACTTCATAGCGGATAATCTTATTTCTCAGCATCAGCATGGGTTTACTAAGGACAGGTCTTGTTTGACTAACATGCTCAGCTTTTATGAGGCGGTGAATGCTAGTGTGGATATTGGGAATGCTTTAGATGTGATATACTTGTACTTTGCAAAGGCCTTCAATACTGTTCCCCACAACAGTCTGGTGCAAAAGTTGAGAATGCAAGGATGGGGAAGAATTCTGTGTGCATTGATTTGGAACTGGCTAATAGAAAACAAAGAGTTGTGGCCAATGCATCATATTCAAAATGTGTGACTGTTAGCAGTGGGTTTCCACAGGGGTCAGTACTGGGTCCAGTGCTCCTCAATTTACTAATGAATGACCTAGTAGATGAAGTAGAAAGTAATGTTGCTACAAAATAAGTACCTTATTTTCTGGTTGAACTGTATGGATGCATGTCTTTTTTCAACCCAAATAACTATGTAACTATGAAATTGGATTATTATTGGACACCTTTAAGCTAGGTACACATGCTAGATGACACTCGGCTGAGGATGCCATTAAGGACAGTCTCAGCCAAGAATCTAGCTTGTGTACAGGAGTTCCCAAGATATCCTAAAGATCTGGCATGTTGGATCTTTAGCAACAAGGATGCCTAATTGATCCCTGAGTGCATTGTTTTCCTCCTCCTCATCATCCTGCCCACAGAAAGCTACTCTGTCACGTGCTGTGCATCATACCTCCACCCCACTCCACCGCAACAGACACGTTGATAGGCTCTAGGTTAGCTATGCATCTGTACAGCAGTTGGTCTCAAGTCGCCCAAAGGATAGAGTCTCAGTCCCTGAGTTGCACACATTTGCCACCTAATAGCACATAAACATATATTCTCCACTGATAGCTCACTTCTTGGCTGTTCCCCAGCTTTTGAAAATAACCTCCTGTACCTCAAAACCTAAATGCCTATTCATTAAAATACCAATGGTATAGAGCAATATCTGGACTTACAGGAGTGCAATATTCCACCATCGGATAGTGCATTTTGTGACCTTTTGCTACACGGCCAGAAAAGAAGCAGCTTTGGCAGATGTCATAGTTAAAGTGCTTTAAACTTCGGTACCTACAGACAGAATACAACAACAAAAGAGAAAAAAGGGAACAAATAAAACTTGCATTATTTCTAGGCAGATTTAAAAGAACATGTACAGTAGATATTTGAAGCTTAAGATATCAGAGGTGACACTAACACCTCTCACATTTTTGTAAATATTTTATTATGATTTAAATGGGACAACATTGAAGATAGGATATGTTGATACAATGTAGTCAGTGTACAGCTTGTATAACCATGTAAATTTGCTGTCTTATCAAAATAACAACACACAACTATTAGGGCCCATTCACACTAGAGCGTTTTGCCGCAATTTTGGCAAAACGCTCAAACGCTAGCGCTTTTTAAAAGAGCTAATGTAATGAAACCCTATGGGCCTGTTTTTACTTGGGCGATTTGCGCCAATTGCTGCAAATTGCCCAAAAATGCAAAAAAACACAAACGCGTCGCCTGCACCATTTTCAGGTTCCCAGCGATTGCATTTCAGTGCTATAGAAGCGCTAAACGCAATCGCAGCAAAATCGCCACAATGTTCAGCGATTTTACCGTGAAATCGCGGAAAAATCACTCCTGCAAAACACCAGCAAAAATACTGGCAACGAAAGTTAGTATATCCCTAAATGAAGGATGTCAAAATTCTACCCAAAGGCTATCATTCATAAAAGTGTTGTCGGTAACTAAAATCCGTGCGGGAAAATATTTCAGCCTTCTGGGTGGTCATTCATAAAAATGTTTCTAGTTGCGATAGGAGTGCGGAGATATCCCGCTGTAGGCTGTCGGTAGGCATGCGGAAACAGGAGAAGCTGGCCGAGTCCCTCCATGCGGTGTTCTCTCTGCTGCTGCTTGGGAGGTCTGTCCCATTCACTTACATGTACTCCGCATGCTTATCGCTACATCCAGGGGAGCGGTAATCCCCGTCCGCATACCACCTGCGTTAGTTTTTATGAATTGACATTTTGTTACATTCCGCATAAAATCACCGCAGAATGCGGTGATTTATCACTCTGCTCCGGAATGTCAGCTCCGCATGCGGAAACAGCCTTTATGAATACACATTTTGCTCAGTGCTCGGTAAAGTCGGCGGTTTTTAGCATTTCCGCATGCGGGAATGCTTTATGAATGATAGCCAAAGTGTCAAAATTTATTGTACCCACGAATATTTTCCAGCACTGCCTTAACTCTCTTGGGCATGGAGTTTACTAGAGTTTCACAGTTTGCCACTGGAATCCTCTTCCACTCCTCCTTGATAATGCAACACCCTTTTTACACAGATGGCTCTGGTGCCCTTTTCAAATGATAACGCTGGACTGTCAAAGTATATCAGCTATGCTAATACTACATGCCCTTAACCACTTCAGCCCGCAGGTGTTTTCACCTTCAAGACATAAGCAATTTTTCCCCCATCAGCGCTCCTCCCATTCATTCGCCAATAACTTTATCACTACTCCTTACACGTAAATGATCTATATCTTGTTTTTTTCGCCACAAATTAAGCTTTTTGTGGGTGATACTTGTTTTACGTAATTACTTTATTTTCTATGCATTTTACTGGCAAATAAAAAAAAAAAAAACAAAGAAAAAAGGAAACCATTCCATCCCTTATAGTTTTAAAATAAGCAATGCTACTATAAATAAAACCAACACATTTTATTTGCCCAGGAGTCCCGCCTATCACAATGTTTAAATTATGCTCCTAGTACAATGTATTGTAACAAGCGAGGCGAGGAGCACCAGTGTAGAAAAAGGTGTGCCTGGACCCCCTGCCTCTCTACCTCTCGGGGCATACAGAGTCAAAAACACAAAAATGGGTCGGCACCACCAACATTTTTATAGCTCTTTATTGATACATAGGTCGACCTATGTATCAATAAAGAGCTATAAATATTTTGGTGGTGCCAACCCATTTTTGTTTTTTTGACCTAGTACAATGTATGGCATAGATATATTAATTGGAAATAAAGGTGTATTTTTTATGTTTTGGTCCATCAATTGTAAGCCCTTATGTACTTAAATAACAGTAATATACCCTCATGACATACATATTAAAAAAAAGCTAGCAACTATTTATGGAATTTTTTTCTGTTCTTTTTTTCATCTGTTTGCTTGGTAACTGGGGTGGGGTTTTTTGGAAGAGATTAATTATATTATTTTTTAAAATTAAAACTCTGTGGTGTGTGTAGTTTAACTTTTTGCCACTAGATGGCGATAGCAACACTCCCTGGTTTACTAAGAAGTTTTTTTTACATTCATTCCTGTTCTTTATTATGAATGGACATAGCCCCTGATCGGGGTCATGTCCTTTCAGTACAGGCACTGCAACTGGTTCGAGGAAGCCTTGCTTCCCTTCCCCAAAACGCTGACACAGAAATATCGCCGCTTGGTGCGGCACCCGCCACTTAAACACTGGACTAGAATCCTCGTCCAGTTAGTCTTTAGCATGCATGTGCACCTGCCACTTAAACACTAGAAAAGAATACTGGTCCACTTAGCCTTTAGCGGCGCCTAACGAATACTCGTCCAGAAAGGCTTAAAGGACTACTGTAGGGGGGTAGGGGAAAAAAAAAAGAGCTGAACTTACCCGGGGCTTCTAATGGTCCCCCCACAGACATTCAGTGCCCGCGCAGCCACCCACCGATGCTCTGGTCCCCGCCTCCGGTTCACTTCCGGAATTTTGAGACTTTAAAGTCGGAAAACCACTGCACCTGTGTGGCCACGTCCTCACTCCCACTAACATCACCGGGAGCATACTGCGCAGTCGCAGACCGTACCGGGCATGCGCTGTACACTCCCGGTGACGTCAGCAGGAGCGAGGAGGTGGACGTGCAGTGGTTTTCAGACTTTAAAGTCGCAAATTACGAAAGTACACCGGAGGCGGGGACCAGAGAATTGGGGAGTGGCTACTTGGGTACAGAACATCTGCGGGGGACCATTAGAAGCCCCATTTAAGTTCAACTCTTGTTTGCTTCCACTACAATCCACACAAAATATTCACTATTTTGATCAAGTCAAATACCGGTTATATCTTTTCAATATTGGCCTAGACCATTGTATGGTCTTGGCCATTGTGCTGCAGCTCAGTCTCAGAATGTTGCCAATCTTATTATAGCTGAGGCCATCTTTATGTACAGTAATAGTTTTTTTTTTTTTTTTTAAGATCCTTAGAGAATTCTTTGTCATGAGGTGCCATGTTAAACTTACAGTGACCAGCATGAAAGAGTATGAGAGAGAACACCAAAATTTAACACACCTGCTCCCCATTCACAACTGAGACTGTGTAATGCTAACGAGTTACATAATCCTGAAGAGAAAAAAGTGGAATCGGGCAGTATTTTGACATTCTCTACTCAGGGATGTACTCCCTTTTGCTGCTAGCGGATATGACTTTTTTTCAACACAAAGAAAGTGTATTGAAGCACGATAACAGAATAATTGACAATGCCACAATCTTAAAAATATCACATAGGTATACAGTGAAGACTTTCCGTGGCCAAGTTACAGCAATCAATGAGTATTGATTAGTGATACAATAGTGATCGTATGTCACAGATAAGACATTAATGGCTGTCTGTTGAGTTATTCTGATGAAGCAGCAAAATTACATGCTTAAACAAGCTGCACACTGACTATGTTACATTGTATAAAAATGTCAAATCTTCAGCATAGCCCCATGAAAAGATATAATAAAATATTTACAAAAAAATGTGAGATATGTACTCATTTTTATGAAATACTATATATACTTACACACATTTGACTGATTATTTTAGCAAAGTCTATTTGAGTCCCAGAAAATGTTTACTAGTCGCAACTGGCACATCACAAAAGATTCCAACTGAAAATCTCCATTTTGGAAGGGACGTTTTACCAGAAAAGTGATGAATGGGTGTTTGGAGAAAGGGGGTGCTGTTCTTGACTCTTCTCCATTGGAGCCGGCATCTTTCACCACTTTCTAACGGTCAAAAACAATTTCACCATCTACAAAGCGGCAATCATGATGATCTAATTACAAAGAGGTGGAAGGAGCTTCATTCCAAATAATATGTTGCGGAAACCTCAATGAGGAAGCTCAGGAGGCAACAACTATATACAATGTATTAAAAAAAAGACTTCTCAACAAGTGCTTTACCAATTTGCAAAAAAGTAGTATTTAGAAAGTACGTCAAACTTTAATTTCAGCAGCCCAAGTGGGAGAACAGTCCAGTGATTTCAAATATGACAATACAGTACACATACACATTAAAAAATGGTACATGATAGGAGGATTGTTGTAGGTATAATGAGCAGCTGGCTGTCTCATACATCACACACTCCTGGTTACATTCAAACGCACCTGCCTTTCATTTTTCAGATTAGGGAAAGTTTGTGAAACTGTGAAAAGTCTTAAGCCCAATCTACACGATATGATTCTTTGATATGATTAAATTCGACATGTCCAATCGGGATTCGATTCACCATTGTTTTGCAATGGCAAATCAAATTAAATTGAATCCCGATCGGACATGTCAGATTTAATCGGATCGTAAATAAATCGTAATCGAATCGCACAAAGAATCGTATCGTGTAGATTGGGCTTTACAGACTACTTAATTCTTTTAGATCAAAAGTGAAAAAAGAGACGGCACACCACTGGCTGCAATCAAGGTGCTGTGTATTGGCGAACAAGTCACACTACATGTTACGGAGGAACCACCTCCTTAATTCTTTTAGATCCTGGATATTCAAGAGGTAACGTTATGTCATTGAACTGCAAAGCATGGACCTTGGCCAGTTCCAGGATAGGATTGATCACTTGTGCATTATATTGAGTATGCAATGCATTGGCTCACAGAGGCTCTCACCACTCTGTGCTGTTCTGTCTGAACAGGTACCTTTCTAAATAAAATGTTTGTGGTAAAGAGCTTATTGGGAAGCTTTATAAATATGGCAATTGCCACTTACTACCGATAGATAGCCACAAAAGTGGCAATCTCAGAGAACAGGCAAACCATTTTAAAAACGGGACAATTATTTAAGCAGATTGCCACTTTTAAAAATATATTGATCAGCTGATTGTCAGAAAAGTGCCATTATTTCTGCAGGAATGTGGGCCTTTATCTGGCAATGAGCTGGTCAATACCATCATGAATAGACCCCCTAATTAATATTAGCACAAGTAAAATGTAATTTCCTTCCTCACACAAAATCTCCACTTTCAAATAACTTCATATTACAAAGATCTCTCATTATATATTCACTCTCTCTCATTCAGATGCCACTCACAGAACCCTTCAAAAAATCGAAAATAATGATACATAATTAGAAGAAAAAAAAAAACAAGTAAAAATGCCAAATTTTATTTGTGTATCTCTACGAGTTCTTCTACAGCAGATTCTAAAAAAATAAAATAAAGATAGTTCTGTAGTTTTATCACCAGTACTGCTCTATTCTAGGTGATGCAATGCTTCCTCTTATGCTGGGAATACACAGGTCAATTCTGGTGCTCAATTCTGCGCCCGATCGATTTGCCCGCTCAATTCTCTTCTGCTCATTTTTTCTTATCTTTTTTCAATTCACTTCAATGACAAATCGAGCAGCAAAACGATCGAACGGTGATCGGTGATCTATCAAGCCATCTTATCAGCTCTTATCAGCTCAGAATCGAGCTGTGTATTCCCAGCATCAAACTACCCTGTTGACAAGTCATGGCAATGAATCTTGGTTGCATATACGGAAAGGTGATTTCTGTCCATTACGGGTTTTTAAAGTGGACCTAAACTCAGAATGTCCTCTCTGCTCTAAAAGATACACAACAGCATAATAACCTTTAAACAAACAACATTTCTTTGGTACAATTGATACAAATCCTAAAATAAATCTGCACAGTTTCTACTTCCTGATTCATGGAAGCAGACATATTGTCAACAGCCTGTGCTTTCAAATGAACTCATCTGCCATCTCTGCCGTGGCAGTCATGTGACACAGGGGAAATAGCAGATTACAACTGGTGATTAGACACAAATGAGGGGGAATTAAAGAGACACTGAAGCGAGACTAAATCTCGCTTCAGCTCTCGTATATAGCAGGGGCATGTGTGCCCCTGCTAAAACGCCGCTATCCCGCGGCTTAACGGGGGTCCCTTCACCCCCAACCCACCCCCCGCAAAAGTTGGTCGCAGACTTGGTCGCTACATTTCTCTTCCTGGAGGCAGGGCTAAAGGCTGCAGCCCTGCCTCCCAGCGCGTCTATCAGCGGCGCATCGCCACCTCACCCCCGCCCCTCTCAGTGAAGGAAGACTGAGAGGGGCGGGGGAGAGGCAGAGATACGCGTCTGACAGACGCGCGTGGGGCAGGGCTGCGGCGGTTAGCCCTGCCCTAATGCGGAAACGCTCCCCCGCATTACGGAGGGGATTTGGGGGGACAGGGACCCCCGTTAAGCCGCGGGATAGCGGCGTTTTAGCAGGGGCACACATGCCCCTGCTATATATGAGGTCTGAAGCGAGATCTATTCTCGCTTCAGACTCTCTTTAAACAGGGTAAGGTGCATTTCTCTATGTTTTCCTTATGTCCTCTGCAAGAGTTCAGATCCACTTTAAAGTGTACCAGAGCTCCAGAAAAAAAAAGTTTTATACATACCTGGGGCTTTTTCCAACCCCATAAGCTTGAATTGCTCCCCATCGCACTTCTCTTACAGGAGACTGGCCGCGACTGACAGAAGTGACAGGACCCGGTACTGGATCTGCAGACAGCAGTGTGGAAGTGATCCGAGCTTATGGGGTTGGAGGAAGCCCCAGCTATGTATAAAACTTTTTCTTTTCTGGAGCTCGGGTTTCCTTTAACATTGGCAGAAAACCTTGAAAAGGAATTATTTTACTTTAACAAGCTTCCTATAAATCTGCCTATTCAAACATGTCATGTCCTGCTGTCAAGTCAGGGCTAGAATAAACAATGGTCTCTCTGGATGAACTGTACATGTAAAATTATTGTACGAAGCCTAGTAATGTTCCCAACTTGTGGATGAAAATCCCTTTCCAGTATTTTACTTTATGGAGCATTTCATATTCGTCTACAGAGAACTATTCTATTTAGTATTTTAACACGGCAGTGGTGATCAGAGTTTTTCCTGCAAGATACTCTGGGAGTGAATAAAGCTGCCATTTTCTTCCAGGGGAAGTAACGATTTCACACTCTATTGGATAAATGTATTTTGGATGAATTCTATTGAGAGATCTGCAAAGTGTACAGCTAAATGCGTAATGCTGGCAAGGTGGCTTTGATTTTGTGATTTCTTTGATAACCTTAGTGAGATGAATTAACAATGTTAGTTTATTACAGGGAGGAATAAACACGATTGATGAGGAGGTTCTGTTCAGAGCAGAAGGAGTAGAATAAGTAGTTTGCAGTTCCTTATTAATACTACATTTAGATCAGTGTGTCTTTTTATCAAAGTTGTTTCATTGTCGAGAACATGTATTTCTATACAATATAGATGACCAGCAAAAATTATCCTGCTAGGCAAATGAATGAAGGAGATTACAAGGCATTCTGCATAGCTCAGTGCCAGCTGATGTGTAACTAACAACTGCCATGCATAAAGAAACAACTCAAGTGTTCGTAAATAAGACAAATGTAATGCATGCCCTCGCTTTCCTTAACAGGAGTAATTGAATTCAGCATTAAACCCAATAGCATTCTGTATCTTGAAGGAATTGAAATACATTATATATATATATATATATATATATTGTAATTTATGCTGTCCCTGCTACATGTATAGTAATCTGCATCACATGTAGTATAAAAAAAGAAAGAAAAAAACAGAATTGTCTTACTGTCTTTAGATATTCTATCTTTACAGAGGTTTTGGTTCTGACCAGGGTCACCAAATGCATGGAGATATGTTCTTTCCATATCAGTATGTTAACTCCCCCCGAGTAAGTGCGCAGGTTAATTGGGCATCTATAACAACTAGAATAAAGTGTAGTGTGTGAGAAATAGACCTGGTTTACAGCACAGGATCATATAGGCATTGTTGTCCTGGCGCCCTAGATTTCGCCCTCCATTAACCTACAAACATCTGCCGAACAGCACCGCAAGTGTGCTGGCTGGCCCAACTGTCACTTTTCCCTTACTTCCCTTGCACATCATAGGTAGCTACAGGCACCCCTTGGTATTAGGGAGCCAGAGCTATCCTTAGTATTAAGTAGCTAGGGGTGGCCACAAATATTAGGTAGCTTGAGGTGCCTCCGAACGGAGATCTGGTCAGTGGAATGCCAAGAGCAGGTGAGTAACCACTCATTTAGTCTTGGGATTCTGTCTAGATAAGGCAGGAGGGAGCACTTGGGGAGGGGAGTGAGCTGCCTTGCCATAGCCAGGCGCCTGTAGGCATGTGCCTAAAGTGCCTTTTGGTAAATTCAGCCCTGGTGAGGAGCCTCTGTGTGGGACAGTGAGTGATATTCTCAGTCATATTTCTATGAATGGGTAAGAAAAAAAAAAAAACTCCGCATGCTATGATTTCTGTATACACCTACCTAAAAAACTAACATGGGTTACAAACTACACAAATTTTAGTCTAGAATTCAAAGTGTTTGGATTTAAAAATGTGAAAAGAGGTTAAATAATGAAGAGCAACATATATAGCACACTAAAGGCAATCTAACAATGTGCAATGAGCTTCATATACAGAGGACTTAAGGCAGTGCATAACTCATATCGAATAGAGCCTGGCCTAATTTAAGAGAATTGTTGCCTACCATAAATGGAGATAATGGCACACCGTGGTTGTACTACATCTCCACCAGCTGCCACATTAGCAAGGAGAATCCATTGTCACATGTACATATACATAACTCAAAGTGAACTTAATGTAAACCAGAGCAACATTAAATGAGCATATGATGAATGACTATGTGATCATAGGTTACCTTCAGTGAAAACTACATAACTACATACACTTCTGTTCCAGACCTATACCCAGGAGAATAATTATTTTTAAATTATCACTGATTGCTAAGAAGGTCAGGAGTCTATAAACTTTATTGTTAAAAAGAAAAAAAAAATGTGAGGCGTCGCCCCCTCACCCGCTTAATGCTCCCGTGTGGCACCTTTTTGTGTGATGGATGGCAATGAACAATGGAAAAACTTTGGAGCTCAACTCACTTTACCTTATTACATCTGCTCCAATCCCTGGAACTGCTGAAAATGAAGACATACACTTTTTACTGCAGGTAACCGCTGATCATGTAGTTTTCATCACATGCTCGGTTTCTGCTACCTGGCTTTGCTCCAGGTTTGCTTTAAAGAGGAACGCCCGTGAAAATAATGTAATAAAAAAGTGCTTTATTTTTACATTAATTATGTATACATGATTTAGTCAGTGTTTACCCATTGTAAAATATTTCCTCTACCTGATATACATTCTGACATTTATCACATGGTGACATTTTTACTGCTGGCAGGTGATGTCACTGGAAGGAGACGCTGCTTGCTTTTTGCAATTGGAAACAGCTGTTATTTCCCACAGAGCAACAAGGCTCCCACAGTGTGATGTCAGGAGGTCCTGACATCACACTGTGGGAGGGGTTTCACCACAATATCAGCCATACAGAGCCCCCTGATGATCTGTTTGAGAAAAGGAATAGATTTCTCATGGGAAAGGGGGTATTGGCTACTGATTGGGATGAAGTTCAATCCTTGGTTACGGTTTCTCTTTAAGACCGTTTTAGCACACCAGGACTGCTACTAAACTTAGCGTATCCCCATACAAAAATGTCTCCATCATACAAACCATGGTGCTTTGCTTAACCAATGAAAGCTATTTACATTACTGTACTTGCGCTACACAATTAAAGTGTTATTAAATATTAATGGTCAAACCGATATTGGAAATAAAGCTATCTATATACACTGTCAACAGCAACAACTACATGAAATACATGAAATAATAATGCTCAAACAATGCCACCTGCAGTCAATAATTAATTAGGAAGGGTCAATGAGATACAAATAATTCTGAGCTGACGTTAAAGTACTTGTATGCAAAGTAAGCAGCTTGAAAACGGACCAATCAGGTGCAGCAGCAATGGCATTTGATTGATCCATTTTCAAGCTGCACAAGTTTGCATAAAATTACCATTGAATTGGCCTTAATTCAGAATCACTTGCAATTCAATTACCATCCCTGTTATGATTATGAGGGGTTTATCTCTGAAAACCCCAAAAATATGAATCATGTCAAGCAAAGCCTAATGGTCCATAGATAATGGTTTGGTTGATGTGTTCAGCTGATCTTTTAAATGTAAATATCTTTTCCTAGAAACGAACATGGGAACACAAAGAAGATCCTTACCTGAAACCAATAATTGGACATTCTTTGCAAATATTACACTTGGCTTGGTGTTTGGCAGTTTCAGCAGCAGCAACTCTATGAAGCACCGGTAACCAGACCATGGACTGTGGTTCCAGCCTCATCCAATCAAGAAAAAGGGCTGCCTCAATTTCTGGTTTATTGTTGGCCTGTAAGTTTTAAACATAAAACCCAATCAACACAAAGGCTGAATAAACAAGCAGAATGAAGAATAAAACAAACACTTGATAGAACACACAAAAAAGTGTTGTCATCCTGGGAATCCGCTAGGTTGGCAATATTAATAAAACTGTGGCAACAACAAGCAAGGAAAAACTCATGAATATGCACTTTCATATCAACGTTATGTTTCTACTCCTCTCTGCTTGAGACATCTGCATTAAAGTTTTGTGCTGGCAACTTTTTGTGCATGTTGTACATTGTGTGGCAGACAGCATCTGTAACACAGGAACTACTGTGACAGAAGGCTGGCATTGGAAGTCCTGAAGCATACATCTACTATACGCCAAGAAATTAAGAGTAATAATCATGACTAACCCAAGGGCATGACAGAGCATTCATATAATTCAGCATTTTAAATAAAATAACCACAGTAGAATTCAAATATTCATATTAAAAACAAGGAGACAGAACATCAGAACAAAAAAAGTGTTCTTTTGCCTTCTAGGACAGGCACAGTGAAAGCAAGTCTAGAGAGAGAGTCTCTGTGGTCCACTAACACCAAGCATTTTTGATGATGTATAAACTATTTATACCATTTAAAGAAAGCAGTTAAAAACAACAAAAACCTTGATGCTGGGTGGTCTACTAAATTTGAAGCAGACCTCTGGTGTAAAAATAAATCCCACCCCGTAAGCACAGGCAACAAAGGTTATAACAGATTATGCCTAAAAACTGACCACTTGTGCCATAAAATCCAGGATTTGTTGGTTAGGTACTACATTGCTCCCTTTGCAAAGACTACTAAGAGATTCTGTCATCTGTGAGTGGGAGGTGTCTCACAGTGTGGCCCGAGGGATACTTTTGATTCCACCTGTGGCCACTAAGCCAGCTTATCTAAAAGAGGAGAGATTAAGGGCCCTTTTCCACTATGAAATGCGATCGCGATTGCGATCGCGATTCCAATCGCGATCGCAATCGCGTTTCAATTTCCACCATGCGATTGCGATTGAGCTACTATATTCATTATAGTCCAGCTCAATCGCATACAAAACGCGGCAGGACGACGATTGCGCTTTGACCAAAATCGCATCGCAATCGGATCGCACTAATGGAAATTGCTGCTGCAGTTTCCATTAGTTTAATGTACCTTGCGATTTGCGATCAGAAGCAAATCGCAAATCGCAGGCTAGTGGAAAAAGGCCCTAAGAGAGAAGAAGTGCATTGCAGCCACAGATTGAAGCCTTCCAGAACTACCACTATGCTTCCCGGCTGCTTAAAGGGCATCTGAAGTGAGAGGTACATGGTGGCTGCCATATTTATTTCATTTTAAGAAATACCAATTGCCTGGCTATCCTGCTGATCCTTTGCCTCTATTACTTTTAGCCATAGACCCTAAACAAGTGCATGCAGCAGATCAGGTGTTTCTGACATTATTGTCAGATCTGACAAGATTAGCTGCATGCTTGTTCCTGGTGTGATTCAGACACTACTACAGCCAAATAGATCAGCAGGGCTGCCAGGCAACTGGCATGGTTTAAAAGGAAATCAATATTGCAGCCTCCATATACCTCCCACTTCAGTTGTCCTTTAATAAAGTAGTTAGCCATTGCTGCATTTGGTAAAAAAAAAAAAAAAAAAAAAGGTTAACAGTCATAGTAATTGTGGTTTTGGCTATTTGTTTTAGTTTGGAATTTACAGTGGAAGTCCACTTTAATGCTTAAGTTGTTTTTCATTCAGTACAAGTGTTAGGCTTGCTCTGTGCAGAGAGGATTTGTCAGTATTTAGTCATAGCTGTATAAATCAGGAATACCGCCTTTAATTTCCCACCTGATCACTCCTCTCAAGGGGAACATCAAAACCCTTGTGTGCATTGCCTTTCCTCCCTTAAAGCAGATCCGAGATGAAAAACTAACTATAACAAGTAACTTGTCTATATATCTTATCTAAAGTTTAGATAGTTAACACAGCATATCTAACTGCAAACAGCTTCAAAAGTTTATGATTATAAATTCCTGTTATACAATGAGGGCAGCCATGTTCTGTTTGTCACATTGTCACAGGCGGAGGGCTGGAGATGCTATCAGCTTGCCTGTGTGTAAATTCAGTCTCCTCTCCTCCTCCCTCCTCCCCTCTGCCTCTGAAATCAATGGCTAGTAACCTCCTCCTGCCCAGACTGAGCTCCCATAAGCCCTTGCTACAGTGCCAAGGCACAAAAGGAGCTGTGGGTGAGGCTTGTTTAGTTTATAGGGAATTAGAGTATTTAAACAAAACAAAAAAAGGTTTTGGCTTGAGGAATGCCCTATAAACTATATAAAAGAAACACAATTATGCAATGAATAAAAGTTCATCTCTGATCCACTTTAAATGTTCAAATCAGGGAGAACAGAAAATCCTGCATTGTAATAAAATGGCAGTGCGGATTAAAGAAATCTGGGACATGCAAGCACACAGTTGATCACTTTTCCAGACTCATTTTCTGCAACTGCCACAATGCATCTCCCTTCCATAGTTTCTGGTTTGGTTTTACTACCTTATAGGTTTGTGTGTTATAGCCATGTACACCTGATGAATTCCTCAGGTTGCAATTAAAAATCATGCAGGAAAGGTGGAATTTCCTTGAAATATTTCTTGAAATAGCTGAAGCAGGTATACAGATCTGCAAAGTGAAGTGCAAAAATCTCACAATTACAGTGCCCCAGATAAGTGGAATATGTTGTTATACATTGTAGTCATAACATGAAATAACCGGATACTATCTTTAGCTGTACATCTTTAGAGCAGTTCCCACCATAGCAGATCTCCAGGCAAATTTCCATGATATAAGGCCAGCATTGGTGGCATCTTTATAAATCAACTTTTACATCATATGACATTTTTACTCCAACTGATCTCAAGGAAAGATCATTTAGGGAAGATTTACTCAGTTGACTGCTAGTGTCCCCCAATAAACTGTAAATCCAGTACCAGTGATACATGGACCCAAATGAGAGGGCACTGCTCAGATCTTCTGACCTCAGTCCAATGTACTAAGCTTTACACCAAACATCGGAATACTGTCTTTCAGAAGAGGGATGCTTTAGTCAACTAATTTGTTATTCAGTATTCACTGAAGGTGGCTGGATAGTGTAATGGTTAAGGCCTCTGACACAGGAGCCCATGGATCAAATCTTGTCTCTTCCTGTTCAGTAAGCCGACACCAATCTTGGCTCTTCCTGTTCAGTAAGCCAGCACCAATTCAGTGAGGAGACCTTGGGCAATACTATCTAACACTGCTACTGCCTATAGAGCGCATCCTAGTGGCTGCAGTCCTGGTGCTTTGAGTCCGCCAGGAGAAAAGCACAATATAATTGTTCTGTGTCTTGTCAAGGTAACGTCTGATTTTGTAACAATGTAATCATATTCTCATTTTATACTGCCCACCTTACTGGTGTATTTTTTACACCTAGGAGAAGTTCAGCTTTTGCAAAGGGTGTAGGGAGAAAGCTCACTAAAGTCAGGTGGAAGTTCTTCCCCTTTGACCTTTCAAATGTCCTTATTGGCCATTTAGTGGGTGGCTTTGCTGACCAACACAGAAACTCACTAACCCAATTACTGTATTACCGGTTCCACTCACATCTAACCCAATATCTTTAACAGTTCAGAAAATGGACATCCAGATGTCACTGTAGGTAAAATCCGAATATACCGTTCATAATTATATACTCCGGTTATATTGCTGAAATGTATTTCAGGGTCGCTGTAAACGTATATAGACAGTAGATTGCTGTCTGAACTTCTCATTCATGGCTGGACCAGGCAATGATTGCTTATCAGTGTGACCACTGACCATCTTTCAGAGGCATCCCTGTATGAGGAAATAATTGGCTGCATTGGATTTTTATAGCTCTTTTCAATAGCATTCCTCCGCACCTGGAGGTTTTCTGCTGCTCTCCCAATTTCCTTCTCTTTAGGAAATGCTGTACATGCTCAGCTGAGCAAGCCATCCATGTCTGTACAAGTATTGCTAGGCAGAGGGGAAAGCTTTTAGTTGGATTTCGTTTCCATGGCCGAGCACAATCTAATGTCTATTCCAGGGTGTAGAGCAAAATCTAAACAACCTGGACACTCAATAGTTTGTGCCTAGCCTCTGTACAGTGCAAAGAACAATAGCAACAGATATACACTCACAAGGTTGCATTCTCTACAAAAAGCTTCCCAGAATCCATCAATGCATGACTGAGTATATTTACAGTGTGTTTTGATTTGTAAATCTTGCCTGGAGATCTATAGCTCTACATATCCTAACATTAAAGCTCTTTCTTGTAAGGTTCAGGTAAACAAAAGCAAACAATCAGACTACCTCTAGAAAAACAGTCATCACAAATACCTTATTATGATTTAAAAAACCTCCAGACTAAGTACATATGCAACATCTTTACAGTTCTTGACAAAACAGAATGTTTTTTTCTAGAATCTCTGATTGTAGTGTGAAATAATACAACACCACAATACACTATACGGTACGTCTGAGAAACTATTGTGGCAGTGGTACTGTGCAGATTCAAGTTGGTGGCAATTAAAGTAGTTGCATAGAGATAGGTGATGCATAGGATGTGACCACACTGGGGCCCCAGGATCAGAGATGCCCATTTAGGGCCCTCCTTCCAAGCTTTGCTGGTAATTACCACCTCTTTATCTGCTTTAAATAGTGGTAATCATTAACAAACTGTTCCCCTCCACTGCTTACATCTCTCACTGCAGCTGTCCTTGCCCTTGGTGTTCAATATAAATTGTTATGTACTGTATAAAGTGTTTGAGGGGACCCAATGTAAAACTCTTACTGGGGCTCATAGTTACCCTAGCAGTGCCACTTTAAAACAGAATACATATTACTGCAATTTGAACTCCTCCTTTTGCGCATGTGAAAAGTATTTTTTGGGGGTAAAGCTAGCAGTTATACCTTCACGTTTGAATTAGGACTCTCTCATACTAGCACGGTGCGTCACGATAAAATCAAGGGAACCAAAAAGTCACATGGGCCCATATGCAATTAACTTTTTCTCCCGAGTTATCTTCTAGGAGATAATTTTCATGTTCTCTTTAAGATAACTTTTAAGTATTTTATAATTTTAAAAGTACCTAAAACGTTGGTGAAAGAGTACTATCAAAATTATTCTGAGTATTTTCTTGCATGCTGGTGGTTTAAAAAGCATTTTATGACAAGGAGTGAAAACATCGCCTAGGAGAAAACTTAAGAGAAAAAACTGAATTGCATATGAACCATGGTGTAGTAGCACCATACAGTGAGGTATACAGAGCAATGAGAGTATAGGTCCGTACACCCGCCGGACTGGAGGCAACGACGGGTCCGTCGTCACCTCCCGCTGGTTGGGCGTTCCAACGACAGTCTGGCGTGTGTACGCATTGTCGGCGGACTGATACGGCTGTTTCTGAGCGATCCGCCGGGCGGATCGCTCAGAAACAGCCGTATCAGTCTGCAGACAGACTGTACACACGCCGGACTGTCGCTGGAACGCCCACCCAGCGGGAGGTGACGACGGACCCATTGTTGCCTCTAATCCGGCATGTGTACGGACCTTTAGCCTCACTGCCACTGTAAATGGGTGTTACCCAGTCAATGCACACTATGATATCCGTTGCTCCATTGAAAGTCCCATAAGATTATCATTGCATTGCAGATAGATTATATTTTTGTTGTGACAACGCAATAGACACAGTGTGAAAGGACCCTAAGAGTTTCAGAGAACTGCAGGACACCAGGAAAGAATGGCAAATACTAAAAAAAGAAATGTACTGTTTGTGCATAAACACATATTTGCATTGCAAATCTACTCCATCACTTTGTAAATGCAAACATTTATTTTTGGAGTCTAATTACACTAGGCCAAGTCCATGAATAAAGTATGCATGCATAGATAACAGTTTGCCAGGTCTTGTTTGGACTTGTCAATGTATACACTAATTGAATTTGAAACTCAGTGTAAACTCATGAGGTAAAATAATGTGACAGCTACCACAAATGGAACATGGAGAGACCCAGCACATAGGAAACAACACTGCAATTTCACCAGAGCAATTATAGTCAAAAATATTATTCTTATGTGAAATTTTATACCATTCATATTTTGGTTCATATAATTACAGTCAAGCACATAAAAAATATTTTTTGACTGTTTTAAATCAAATCTTATAGGCTTATTTGTGGAAATAAAGAGGGTGGCAATCCTTTTAGGCTGGTTTCACAGTGGGACGTTAAAGTCCCATGTTACAGCAGCCAGTAACGCAGCCTAACTCACAGCACTGTAAAATCAATGTGCTGTTCACAGTGCACACGTTGCGTTAGGGTATAACGCTGCACGTTAAATGAAAGTGCAGCATGCTGTACGTTATACCCCTATAGAGTAGCGTTAAACTGTTTGCACATGCTCAGTGACTAGCCACATGGCTAATTAATATTCACTGCACTGTGGTGACTCGTGGTGGGACTCGTAGTGTTGTCCGGATCATTAACGAATCGTTCATTTGATCCGGATCTTTTTTGTGAGTCGATTCATCCGGATCATCACAATGAAATATTCGGTTCACAGTGGATGTCTGTCTGGAAGCAACAGGAACATACAGAATGTACAGTGCAGGGAAAGTAGTGTCCTGCTAGTCATTTCACCCAGTCTGCTTCCCTAGTAAAATGATTCGGTTCAAAGATCTGGATCTTTTCAATGATCCGATTCGAATGATCCGAATCCTTAAAAAGATCCAGACTTCCCATCACTATCCTGGAGCGGCTGCTTTGAGAGCTGCATAACGCGGCTCAATCTGACGTCCAACTTCAACACCACCACGCATTGCATTAGGGGCACGTTATGCGACCTTAACGTCCCCTAAAACGCAATCTCTTGGTGTGAAAGTGGCCTTAATCTCTTGCAAAGCATCCTTGTCAATTTCAAGGACAAGGGACACATCAGCTCCTGCTCTGGAATGTACAGTTTACCACCCCACGCATGTGGTAGTAGGTCCTGGGGGAAGGGTTATGATGGAATCTGAGAGCCCCTATTAATAAGGGGACCTACAGATGTTTATAGCATCTGGCAAGGCAAGCCACCCTGGTGAACTGTAAAAGAGGCGGCCAGGAACATCAGGCGACACCTTCAGGGTCCTTTTACACTATATCAATTTCTGTCAGTAGTAACTGAAAGAATAACTAATGTGCAGTCCAGTATCCATGTTTCCATATGGCCTCTTTCACACCATATGCTAATAAACTAAAGTTTTTTCACAATGCACTGCTATGGAGGAAAAAGAACCAACACATTAAAAACGCAACACAGCAACGCATTAAGTGTAAAAGGGCCCTTAAATGCTTGTATCTTAAAAAAAAAATTGAGGTCAGGGATGAACACCACAATCAACATTTTCCGGGACATTTCTAATCTGGAAAGTTGTTTACAAGGTAAGGAATCCCAGTAGGGTGACTGACAATAATACTGTGTACACAGAGGCCCATGCAATTAACTTTTTCCTCCTGAGTTTTCTCCTAGGAGATGGTCTTTCAACTTTTTTAAAATAACTTTTCAGAACTTTGCAATTGAAAAAGTACCAACAAGTAGGCAAAAAAGTATTACTGAAATTATTTAGAATATTTTCTTGCTTGCTGGCGGTTTAAAAAGGTATTTTGTTCAAACGGCGTGGAAATAATAACTAAGAGAAAAAAAGTTAATCGCATATGGGCCAGAGTGTTACCATTTAATGTAAAAAACACTACCTCTGCCATGCCAGCAATTAAAAGGGCCTGACCTCTCCCAAGATTAGGCACTTTTATACCAAGATCTCTGCCTTGGCGGAGGACTTCATAAAGGATTTATGAGTAATATTTTGTATCATTATTTAGTATTTATATAGCACCGACATTTCTGCAGCGCTACACAGAGTATATTGTCTTGTCACTTAGCTGTAGGCTACTGTCAGAGGCTTATGCGCTGCGTTACTTATATAATGTGTTGATTTTAATGACTTTATAATGCACCTTGGCACTATATGCACTTATGCACTGCACTTTTTCCCTTGAAAAAGCTTCCAGTTAGGAAGTGAAAAATGTTGGGTAGTTTAGTTATGGTGGGGGGTATGTGTATTTAGTTATTAATGTGACTAGTAAGCTGAAGTAGTTGAGATTTACTCTGTATACTAAAAACTACTTGTCAGTTTTTTCTGTAGTAACTAACTTTTGACAGTAACCAGTACTATTTTAGATGTAAATTATAAACGTTAAGTTTTATCCCCTAAAGGAGGGAAAATATTTGTGATTTGTCACTTAACTGTCCCTCAGAAGGGCTCACATTCTAATCCCTACCATAGTCATAGGTCTATGTATGTATCATGTAATGTATGCATATGTCGTAGTCTAAGCCCAACTTAGAGGGAGGCCACTTAACGTATCTGTAGGTTTGGGATTTGGGAGGAAACCCATACAGACACGGGGAGAACATGCAAACACAGTGCAGATAGTACCCTGGCTGGGATATGAACCGGAGACCCGGCGATGCAAGGAAAGTGTGATAACTACTACTCCACCGTGCTGCCCATATAACATTATCACTATGTAATTAAATCTGGCCACTGCTCACAGAGCCAATGGAAGAGAGATGCAGGCACACAGATGCCTGGCCCCAGGCATCTTACATTACAGGAAGGGCAGTGGGACAGGCAATGTATTTATAAAATGTGGAGATGTTGTGTGAGTATACCACAATATACTGGAACAGATTTGTGGTTAAGTGATTAGCGCTCTCATAGTGGTTAGCAGTCCCATATCAAAAACTCAGCCAGGAAACTGTTTGCAGGTTGTTTTTATGTTCTCTCCATGTCTGTTTCATCTGGGTACTCCAGTTTGTCCCTATATTCCAAAAACATACTGATAAGTTGCTATCCCCCAAAATGGCTGTAGACCAGGGCTTTTCAACCTTTTCACCAATTGTACCACTTCTATCGCCTGAAAATGTTCAAGTACCATCAGTGTGCATGTGCAGTAGAGCAGACCTACTCTGGCTCGGCTGCTTCTGCCGGAGCAGAGAGCTGCTACTGTGCATGCGCAAAACGCCTACAAGCCCTGACAAGAAGATCTTCTTGAACTATGGTAGGGACATCACTTTAGGAGCTTTTTAAAGTACCGTTACTGAATTATTATAATTAATAATTATTAATACAAAGTGCTGCAGAAAAGTCAGCACTACCTAGGTGAATAATAATATTTTCCAATTAAAGTGAAATATCCCTTTTTAGGGGAAAGTTCCACACATCTAGAAGATTAGATGTCAGCCATTTTAATAAGCATTTATAATACTTACAAAATTGTAATAATGGAAAACATTTGTATTCTGCTAAAAGATTAAGGCATTTTCACCCTTGGGACTAAATGAGACTCTGAAGCGAGAATAAATCTCGCTTCAGAGCTCATAGTTAGCAGGGGCATGTGTGCCCCTGCTAAACCGCCGCTATTGCGCCGCTAAACGGGGGTCCCCCCCACCCCCAAACCCACCCCCGCAATAGTTGGTCGTAGACTTGGTCGTGATTTATTTCTTCCTGGAGGCAGGGCTAATGGCTGCAGCCCTGCCTCCAGTCGCGTCTATCAGCGGCGCATCGCCGCCTCTCCCCCGCCCCTCTCAATGAAGGAAGACTGAGAGGGGCGGGGGAGAGGTGGAGATACGTGCTGACAGACGCACGTGGGGCAGGGCTGCGGCGGTTAGCCCTGCCCCAACCAGGAAGCGCTCCCCCGCTGCACCGAGGGGATTTGGGGGTGAAGGAACCCCCGTTAAGCCGCGGGATAGCGGCGTTTTAGCAGGGGCACACATGCCCCTGCTATCTATGAGGTCTGAAGCGAGATTTATTCTCGCTTCAGACTCTCTTTAATTGGGCTGCAACAATAGACCCTGCAAGGGATGCAGCTGCAGGGGGGCCCAGAATCAACAGGGGGCCCAATGGAGGGAGAAGTTTAATTTCCCTGTTCTGACAGTCTGACGACTAAAGGCACGAAGAGAAAAAGCTTTCTGCTGTCTGCACAATTGTTCTAATGACTGTATCTGCTTGTCCACTGATAACGAACCATACAAAGTTTTGTAGACAAAGATTTGTAGACAGTCCCTATTCAGAGTGCAGTAGGGTCTTGTGTACAGAGCCCTGCCCCAAGCCTTTCCACTCCCTCCTCAAATGCTGTGTAGTACTGTAGTGATGCTAAGTAAATGTACAGAGGCACCAAAAGGATAAAATATGCTACTAAAATGTTTAAAATATTCGGGTGGCGGCGGTGGACTGTCCACTCAGAAATAGACTCGATGCTATCGCTTGAGTAAAAGACAATTTATTCACATACTCCATGAACAAAACTGCAACGCGTTTCACGGGCACAATCCCGCTTCATCAGCTATTAAACAACGGGAGTATCACCAGCTGCAGGTCCAATACACGTTGTTTAACGTCTGATGAAGCGGGATTGTGCCCGTGAAAAGCATTGCAGTTTTGCTCGTGGAGTATGTGAATAAATTGCCTTTTACTCAAGTGACAGCATCGAGTCTATTTCTGAGTGGACGGTCCACCGCCGCCAACCGAATATTTTAAACATTTTAGCATATTTTATCCTTTTGGCGCCTCTGTACATTTACTTGTCAAGATTTCCACCCTTGGTGGAAGGGTGATAAACCCTCTTTTCCTTCTTCAGAGAGCGACATCTTATTCCTGAGTGGGGGCAGGTCTAATCTCCCCACCTGCCTATACAGTGGTTGCCTAAGCGGTAACCCATGTTTGTAAGTATAATACTTACTTGTCATTTTTCTCCTTGATCCAATACATACTGCACTATATTGGGCTCTCGGTATCTCTGTTTTAACTGTAGTGATGCTGAAGGAGTCTACAGAGCCAGTTCTGTTTCAACGGAGATGGACAGAGAAAGTGTAATAAGAAGCTGAGGCTGGGAGCAAACTCGTCGAAAAACTGTTTTCTGTATGCATTTTCTGCACACCATATGTGTCTGTATGTGTGAAAACATGCACGTTTTATCACAGAAGCCAAAGTAATTGATACAGAAAATGTGTGCAGTGCTTCTCTGCTGTCTGTTTTTATCTGCATGGAGAAAACACATTCAAGTGTGCACTAGCCAGATGAATAACACTGGTTCTCAGTTACCCTGTGCAGAAAGCAAGGAGGGGGGCATCCAAAGTTTTGCAGGGGGTTTCTAGTTACGCCCCTGGAGTTAAATAACAATCAAAAAAAATATTATTTTAATTGCCCAATGTAATAATTGTATTGTAACTGCATGCAACTCAATATACACTATCTCCTAACTTAAATTATTAGGCTATGCTAGAATGAATGGACATATAGTGCAAATGATGACTTTGTACAGCACTGAGAGAATTGTGCAGAAGGATAACTGCAGAAGGATGTGCACAGCAAAGTAAGCAGGTGATGAGTGCAGTACACCAAAATAGCTCCCTGTAGTACAGGATTTCCTTTATTTTAGCCAGCAACAATTAGCGATTTAGCTGGTGTCAATGCAATAACATAAGTATTGCAATACGTGACTGCATTGAGCAGCTGGCACAGTATTTTTCACGCAGAATTTGTGGTTTTGATTACCTCTGGAAAAGAACATACAATACAGAGGCAAAATCAGTAGGGTTCAAGAATTTTCATTTCTATTAAGCGTTTCATGTTGTAGAATAAACACCAACACATAATGGCCAGTTTTGTGGCCATTATGCAAAACATAGTGGAGCTTATGCATAATTAAGTTATTGTACTTCAATTGGGATTATATGGCCAAAACTAAAATTTCAGTAACTACTCTTAGTTACATAAAATAACATTTGAAAGCATTCACAAGCATTTCCTGTATGTAGAATAATTTCTTTTCACTGTGGAGAGCAGTAGACGCTTGTTTGCTTATCTCTGGTCATCGGCAAATGTGATCATTGCCAGCTAAAGTTCTCTGCGTGGGTCTTCACTCTGCCCCCCGTGCCCCCCCCTCCCTGCTGAACAGACACATTGCCCTGGCAATAGTTGCTACAGTATAAAAGGAGTGGGGCAGAGTGAAGACACAGGCACAGGGAGATTTTTGCCTATGCCAATGACCAGACATAAGCAAGCTTTAGTTCTGCGGACTCTGCAGTAAAAACTAAAAAAAAAAAAATTAAACACAGGGAATACTTGGGAATGCTTTGACTTGCTCTTTTATGTAACTAAGGCTCTTATCCAATTAACTTTTTCTCCTGAGTTTTCTCCCACGAGATGATTTTTCAGCTTAACTTAAAAAACCCTTTTCAGCACCTAACAATTGAAACAGTAATGCCAAACTTAAGTATTTTCTTGCATACTGGGTGCTTTAACCAGTTCGCATTCAGTCGTTTTTCGCTTCATGCATCCGAACAATGTTCACCTCCCATTCATTAGCCTATAACTTTATTACTACTTATCACAATGAACTGATCTATATCTTGTTTTTTCCGCCACCAATTAGGCTTTCTTTGGGGGGTACATTTTACTAAGAGCCACTTTACTGTAAATGCATTTTAAAATGAAGAATAAGAAGAAAACGGAAACAAATCATTATTTCTCACTTTTCGGCAATTATAGTTTTAAAATAATACATGCCTCCATAATTAAAACCCACGTATTGTATATGCCCATTTCTCCTGGTTATTACACCATTTAAATTATGTCCCTATCACAATGTATGGCGACAATATTTTATTTGGAAATAAAAGTGCATTTTTTCCGTTTTGCATTCATCACTATTTACAAGCTTATAATAAAAAAAAAAAAGAAATATTTCATCTTTACATAGATATTTAAAAAGTTTAGACCCTTAGGTAAATATTTGTGTTTTTTTTTTTTTTTATTGTAATGTTTTTTTTTTTTTTTAATTAAACATTTTATGTGGGTATTTTTGGGAGGGTGGGATTGAAATTGTATTTTTTTTGTAAATATATGTGTATTTTTATTTTTATTTAACATTTAGATGTAGTTTACTTTTTGGCCACAAGATGGCAGCCATGAGTTGTTTACAGTGACGTCACTCTAAGCGTGCCACGTACGCTTAGAGCGACATAGGAAGCAGAAAAAGCGTAGCTTCCGAGAGAAGCTGTCGCTTTTTCTGCGGGGGAGAGGAATCAGTGATCGGGCACCGTTGCCCGATTCACTGATTCACTGGCTAACAAACCGCCGGCCGGGAGCGCGCGCGCGATCGGCCGCGTGGACGCGCAGGAGCGCACATGGCTTCCTGGACGTGAGTTTCACGTCCAGGAATGGCAAATAGTTAAAGATATTTTATTGTTAAGGCTGAAATATCTACTTGCAGAAAACTCAGGAGAAAAGTTAATTAGATATGGGCCTAAGAGTAGTTACTGAAATTTAATTTTAGAAGTATAATCCCCAAAATGTTATATTTTAGCATTTTATAACAAGCATTGAAATACATAACAAATGCCTACTATAAATAGGCATTTGTTTGAGAGTATTTACATCGGAATTAAGAAAATCGTTATTAATGTCAGAACTATTTATATGTGCCTTGTGTATTATCAAGAGTTGTACCATCTCCAGTGATCTTATTTTCTGTTGAGCAGAAGCATGCCACGATCTGGCAACACATCTGCTACTCACCAACTACTGTGCAGTTCATCTGTTTCAGTATCACAGTGGACATTCTCATATCTGGCAAAAAGGAATGTGTGAACAGGCAAATAGAGAAGCATGGGCCTAAGTGCTATTCAAATATTAGCTTATTTACTTCCATAGCTCGTCTCCTCCCCTCAAGAGCAGCATGGGAATGAGATCACTAAAGGAACATCACAGAACTCCCCCATAAGGCTTGTGTGACTGATGTGTTACTCCATTGGTAGCAGCTAAATGTCATCAGTATTTTGGCAAGTGAATATGCAGTGGATCTCTCTGCTGCCAGTAATGCTGTGCTGGCAATGGAAAGTATATTCTCGCTGTTCTTTAAAAGGCAACTGTATCGCTAGAGTGGGAATTTCCCATGTGACATATCGGTAGTGCCAAAGTAGATATGTTTTCATCTACACTTTATCCTCCACAACCTTCAACCAAAACTGAAACAATGGCATTCAATTCATGTTTTTATTTGGAATTAACATCCCTCACAACCAGGCCACCGCTTCTTCAGCGACATCCATCAGGCCAGAGGTTTCGTGCCATCTCCACCAAGACCTCAATGCACAATAATAGTTTCTCCCCCTCAGCTGTCAACCTCCTGAACTCTCTGCATGCCCTCCCCCCTTAGGTTTTCACGGTTACCAATAGATCATATTTAAACTGCCGTATATTGTGTATATTATATGTTTATTGGATATGGTGCTATTGTGCTTTTGTCTGTATTACTGTCCTGTAGTCCTGTATGCCAAATCCAATTCCGGCCATGACCCAGTCGTGCTTGGCGAAATAATGCGATTCTGATTAATATATTGACCAGCATTGCATATCAGTATATCTATATGAGCCATTACAACAGCAGAGCCTAAAGCCATCATGCCGTAATCATACAAGTGTAATCTTGGTCCAATTTTTCAGCCCTTTTCATGTACCAGTAGGTTTTTGGACTGTGGAAAGATAATGGATTGTGGATAGAGCAAACAGAGGCACAATACCATCTCTGTGCAAACAGTACATTAATGAGAATGGAAGGGAGACCTCAGTGCTACAAAGTAAGTGGGCTGGAGTGTGCAAGCATTGCTAACAAAGATTGTTTAACTTGTTACACTAACAAGAATGGTCTAATTTAGGTTGTTGTAAACTTATAAAACTCTTAATTAAAAGAAGGAAAAATTATCATTCTGGAAGCAAGCTTGATTGTCAAGTCTACAAATGGAGGTTGCGTTCCAGTTCTATCACTGAAAAGCCCGGTTTTGTAATCTAATGCAAATTAAACAAATTATTCTAAAATATGTGAAATAGAGATAAAAGATTACAATATAAAAATAGGTCAGCATATATGTTTCCAGAAACAGTGAACTAAAGTCATTAGAGGGATGTTTATCTACAGAGACTGTGATGCTTCAAGAATCAATATTCTAGTACATTAATGGAGCTGCTGATTAATATGCATTTTTTAATAGGGAAAAAAAATGCATTCGGTACTGAATAAAGCGCGGCATGCTACAACCAGAATTAGAATGAGCAGTTAAAAGCATCAGGCCGCCTTGTAATAATCAGCATAAATTAGGAAGACAGAAAAAGGCACACTGAGAAAGCTGCAATTGAGTAAAACAATATATCTGATTTATTCTGCAGCCTATAATCAATGTTAATTTGTTAATTGTCATAGAGGTGGATAGCTGAACTGACATATCAATTGAACTGGCTCGGTCAAATAAAGTGCTTGGGCACGATATTCTGTTAAAATGTATCAAGACTTAGATATCAGTTGAACTGGCTAGACCTGTTAAAATGTATTAAGACAATTGCCTGAAGATTCAGTATCAGAGAGAAGATGTCCGCTCATGAGTGGTATTTTAGAGCGTGTATCGCCCATGTATCATTCATTCATTCCTTCAGCTGCTGGGCTACAATATCCTAGCTGACCTCTGAATTCTACAAAGGGCAGTACAGAGGATTTTACTGAATCTGGAAATTCTCTGCTGATCTGCAGCAGGTCAAAAGGAACAGTCATTTGTAAACCTATTCCCTATCTTACAAAGTTATAAGAAATGGCTAGTCTTTTTTTATATGAAGAATTTGCTAGTCTGGGGGTACTTTTCCATGTCACTGTTGGACCTAATCATTGTCTTAAAGAGGAACTGTAGTGAAATTAACAATGAATAAAATTGCTTACTTTTTTTTTTTTACAATATTCATAAAGGGATGGGACCCAATGGCAGCTCCTTCTCTAAGCTTAATGCTATGGGAGATTTTTTTTTTTTTTAAATCACATGCCTCAAGTGGGATCACACACATAGTATTACATTAGCAAGAGCTTTTTAAATTACAGTAGCAATAAAAAGTATGTGAACCCTTTGGCATTATATTGATATCTGCACAAACTGGTCATAAAATGTGATCTGATCTTCATCTAAGTCAAAACAATAGACAATCACAGTCTGCTTTAACTAATACCACACAAATAATTAAATGTTTCCATGTTTTTATTGAACACGCCATGTAAACATTCACCGTGCAGGTGGAAAAAGTATGTTAACCCCTAGACTAATGACATCTCCAAGAGCTAATTGAGGTGAGATGTTAGCCAGCTAGAGTCCAGTCAATGAGATGAGATTGGAGGTGTTGGTTACAGCTTCCCTGCCCTATAAAAACACATACCAGTTTTGGGTTTGCTTTTCTCAAGAAGCATGACCTGATGTGAATGATGCCTTGCACAAAAGAGCTCTCAGAAGAGCTATGATTAAGAATTGTTGAATTACATAAAGCTAGAAAGGGTTATAAAATTATCTCCAAGAGCCTCGCAGTTCATCAGTCCACAGTAAGACAAATAGTCTATAAATGGAGAAAGTTCAGCACTGCTGCTACTCTCCCTAGGACTGGCCGTCCTGTAAAGATGACTGCAAGAGCACAGCGCAGAATGCTCAATGAGGTGAAGATTAATCCTAGAAAGTCAGCTAAAGACTTACAAAAGTCTCTGGCATATGCTTACATCCCTGTTAGCGAATCTATGATGCGTAAAAAACACTAAACAAGAATGGAGTTCATGGGAGGTTACCACAGAGGAAGCCACTACTGTCCAAAAAAACATTGCTGCACATTTAAAGTTTGCAAAAGAGCCCCTGATGTTCCACAGCAGTACTGGCAAACTATTGCTGCGTCAAGGCCTGGACGGATTGCTGTTATGGAAGGAAAAATGAATTCCCAAGTTTAACAAGACATTTTGCAGGAGAACTTAGAGACACTGATGCGAAAAAAATTATGATATAATGATTTGTATGTGTAGTACATCTAAGAAATAAAACATTAGGAGCAGAGACATAAGTCTAAGGCCCGTTTTACATCTGCATTTTGAGCCAAGCGGATCCGGTGTCCGCTTCACTGGATCCGGATGGCTCGTCGGTGGCCCTGTTCACATTAGTGAAAATGGATCTGATCAATGATGGATCGGATCAGTTTTCACTCAGCAATACATACCTTATCTTCATAGGCAACCGGCGGTAGAGGCTTCCTGTTCTTCCGCTGTGACTACACAGCGCGTCATGTGACTAGTCACATGACGCGTCATGTAGTCACATGACACGGAAGACGGAAGCCTCTACCGCAGGCTACCTATGAAGATAAGGTATGTATGAAGCCTCCCTAGCCTACCCGTCCGGCTGCTGCACCCTACCCTCACCCTCCTGTCGCTAGATTCGCATCGGCCCATGCCCCAATTCCCCGTGGAACGGTCCGTTTCTTCACTAGTGTGAAGAAACGTTCCGTTTCCAATTGCTCCCAATACTGCAGTATTTTTTGTCCGGATCCGTTCCGCTAGGCAGAAGGGTCTGGAAAATTAGGGCCTGTTTGGGGTACAGGCTGCCTAATTAGGTTATATGTGGGACAAGCTCAACTGTGCTATGGGGGCCAGCCTGCCTGATTTTGTTACTTGGAGAACATGCCTACTTAGTTTCCAGGAGAAGGGGGAGGTCGCATGCTTTCTTTATTTATGGTGCTCCGGTTTCTTAGTTGTGTTACTGTGGGACATTCCTGCCTGAATTTACACACCAACTAATTATGACTATGACTAAGGAGTGAGTGGTGCTTCGGTAAGCATGAGCTATTTTATCCTTAGCCTGTGTCCGTGTACATTTGCAATACAGATTGGATGAAGATATTTTGATAGTTTGAGCAAATTCTTCTCCACTACATGGCTTCAATTCACAAAACATTACCGGAAAACAGATGATTTTACTTATTGAAATGTCAATTCACTAAAGCTGTTACTGCATGGCCATCTGAATTTTCAACCATTGAGGTCAATTACCGGCTTGAGGTAAATACCTCAACACATCAGTATATGTCAATTCACAAAGATTATGCGGTAAAGTCAAGAGAGATGTTCGGTATTTACCTCAAGTTCTGAACTGTTAGAAACTAGTAAATAGCATGTGATAGTCTTGACAGACAGCAGAGAGCAGAAAGCAGAGAGCCAATAGAAAGAGCATCCTGCTTCTCACTCCATTTAATCCAATGACTTGCGGGCGGGACTTCAAAATGGCAGAGCAGGAGACATTCAAAGAGGCTATTTTGCGTCACTTTAGATGTGCAGATCTATATGCTGGCTCGGCTGAGCCCGTCTCTAGCTCCTGGATTTATAAGTGGTGTGGTGTGGTAAGCGGCGTTCAGCTCTCTCTCTTTTTTTACTACAAACCATCTTATTAAGATATTTGCAATGGAAGCCCTAATTCTATTTTTGCCAATGGCTGAATTTTATTTTAAACTGGTCCTACCCCCGATCAAAGAAAATGTCCCACTCACCCAATCATTCTTTAGAGGGCCATACACTAGCCGACCAAACAACCAATCGACCATTCAATTTGATTATTATAATCAAATTGGATGAAAATTGGTGCTGCCAAGTGCATGCCCGACCGACAAAGTGACCAATTTCGGGACAGAAATCGGCCACATGGTCGATCGCGCATGCTGTAAAATTGCGGACCGAAGTTGGTTGGTCAGGTGCGCGGCGGTACGGCGGCCGAATTGAAAACAAGCGACTAAAGCCCCGCCACAATGTATAAATTTATGTAGTGTTTGCATTTATACACTACTTGTCCTGTAGCAGCTTCCGCATGGTGTCCGTCCATTTCGCCGGGTTTCGCATACACGCCGGCGGTACATAGCGTCTGACGCTATATGCGCCGCTAGCGTGTATGCGGCTGTTACCCGCCGAGATGGACCGACACCATGCGGAAGCTGCTACAGGACAAGTAGTGTATAAATGCACACACTACATACATTTATACATTTTGGGGGCAGCGACGGGGTGGACGAGACGGCTCAGCCGATTCCCTGATGATTTCATGCTGAAGTCGGACGGGAATCGGCCTGTAGTGTATGGGCAGATTCGACTAGAGACAAATTTATCTCTAATCAGATTCGATTAGAGATAAATTTGTCTCGGTCGAATCTGCCCATAACCATTCTAATGTATGGCCACCTTTAAACTGTTCAAAACCTAATCAGAAGTTGATTCCCTGGATATGTTGGAGCAACATATCCAGTGTCGGACTGGGAAGTGGAAAAGCTGAGGAAATCCACTTGCTGGCCAAACAGCAGTTATCAGGTGTTGCTGTTCACAGAGATGACTTGCTACAGGTTTCTATTGGAAGTGACAACATATGGTTTCTGCTGCTTGGGTAGCAGGTAATTTCCTCAGCTTTTCTACCTCCCAGTCTGACAATGAACTTATCACTTGCAGATGTTCCAGAAAAATTATCCCATGGATTGCCAGCTCTAGCATACCACTTTCGCCACTTATGCAAACTTACACATTTTCTCTAATCTTTGGTCTTTATGTGTTCATAGATTTCAAATACATGCTAAACTAAATAAGGGCTTTGTTGCAAACAAGTAAGACTGTAAAACAATGCTTTAAAGACTCACTTTGAAACTTTACAAATCCAAGCTAAAGAAAGAAAAAATAAAGAGGGGAATGCCTGCTGGGGTAGATGACTTTCCAATGCAGTGATTGGAAAATTTGTAAAGCGGACAGTGCCATTGCAGACTGGTAACCTTAAAGTAATTGTTTCTTACACAGAGCAGAGGTTTGCTTTCAGCTTTTCATTTCCCTGCAGGCAAACACCTCGCTGAAAACTCTGCAGCCTGTGTTTGCTTTTGAAAACCGGTCACATTCGTTTGTTCTTCCATACAAACAGGGCACATAAACCCCGAGTGAAATGGAAGCAGAGGTAGAGCTGTTTTGATGACATTTACTGTGCAGCTTCGGAAAGAGTGAGAGGGGGTTGAGCAGCGACATTACTGTTCTCCAAGGGCTAACATGATCTGTCAGGGGACCACACAATATGCCAAACAAACAAACAGGAGCTTTTTCATTCATCTGCACTATACAATACTGCAATCAGCATGTTCCGGATTGTCCTATATTCCCAAAAGGAAAATAAAAAGAGGCTGCTTTCTGGCTTTCATTATTTATCTTTATAAATAGACTTAGGGAAAAAAATGCACATAAAATCAATGCTTTGACAGTTTCTTTCCATCTTACTGTTCTTGTTAGTCAGCAAGGTGCATGTCAGAGAAAAGGTTTTCAGCAAGAAGCTGCAAATAAGCCCATAAAAACCGTAGAGGTTTTGCTTCTCCAATACTAGTTTCTGAAAAACTCCACACTGTTTACAATTAGAATTCCAAAAATCAATGGTGCTGTGTCTAATCAGCATAGGAAAGTAAAGCTAAAGTTAGATAATAGAGTGTGCTTTCTACAAGTTTAAGGATCTTTCATTTGAATTCTCTTTCCATGAACATGTAAGTTCTGATTGGGCAAAGAGTCTATCTACACCTTGTAGAAGAGGAAGTGGAGACAATTAGAAGACGTCTCCAAAACTGAATTATCTTGGTGCAAAAATAACAGCCATCAGCTGGGAAAATTCATTCTGTTAGAGTGGAATCCAAGGGAATCTGGGGAATATGATCTACACACAGAGGAAGAATTCATTTACTACTCTTTAAAAATGGAATAGCCCCCCGAAAAGACATCACTAATCATTCTGAGTATTGCATCAGGCCATTTAATTAAGGGATGTGCATGCATTGGACTATTCATGTCCTTATTAAGATCGTATAATAGAAATCTAAATAGAGGACACAAGCTGACTGTTAGTACAGTCTGAGAATATAAATGGCCATCCATTAATATTTGACCAGGAAAACATTTTACTAAAACTATCCCTGTTCACCTGCAGTTCCTTGATAGATTTTGAAGTGAACATGCTTTTATTTGAATGTCCCTACTCTTGTATTTTATCTGTACTATCTTCAGATGTCTAAGCTTTAGATGTATTTCTTATTTTGTTTAGGAACAGAGATATTCTGAAACTTCCCCCTGAGAAGTTCAAGAGAGTCACACAGGAATCTTGTAGAGTCATACTGCAGGCTAATCCCTCCTTATGAATGAACAATGTGACGTGATGAACACTCACTGTGGTTCCATAGTATACTACAATCATAAGAAGCAATTGAGCTGCATCAACACACTCAGCATAGGAAGGAGATATGGCAAAACAGAAAAGTAGAAGAAATCGGCTTGCCTTTAGACAAGACAAGACAAATAACATTTATATTGCGCTTTTCTCCTTGCGGACTCAAAGCGCCAGAGCAGAGCAGCAGCCACTAGGGCGCGCTCTATTGGCAGTAGCAGTGTAAGGGAGACTTGCCAAAGGTCTCCTACTGAATTAGTGCTGGCTTACTGAACAGGCAGAGCCGAGATAGAAAGACAGCAACTGTAACCAAGTAATGAGAGTCTAAAAAGCAGATCTGGCAATATCATCATGAGCTTAGAGAAGACAACCAGACTCAGCATGTGATACGTGCAGGAAACAGGACCTGCTAAGTTGCTCTCTGTAATCTCTTATCTACTAAGGAAAAAGGGAGATATTTACTAGAGCTGTGTTTCTTTTGCGACTCTTCTGTTAGATTGGCTCCACTGAACTGCATAAAAATTCTGCAAAACCGCAGGACATAAGCACAATGAGGAAATTTAACAGTGTAATTCCATATACTGAGCCAAATCACAGGCTGGTACGCCAAGCTCATCTCTGTGCGTTAATGGGCATTTTAGATTGTTCCCTACGATAGATACCTTAATGAAATAAACACTACTTGGTGTAAATAAACAATATGCTGATGAATTTTGCCTCTGGAAGTTACTGCTGGAAAATCCATGAAGAGGCGCTACTTTCAAAAGCAGACTGCTCAGAAGTGTACACTATCAACACAGTGTGTGTGTGAGTGTATATATACATGCGCACGCACGCACGCACGCACGCACGCACGCACGCACACACACACAGTATATTTATTTTATTTTTTTTATTTAACACACATGTAGTGTATTCCGTGTCCTTTTCTACCATTAGGATTATCCTTCTACCCATATGGGATTGATTTTGCTCTTGCAGCTGCACCTATGGAGGTTGGGTACAGTCAAAGGTATAATTAACTTCTGAATAACATTTAAAAGGGTCAAAGGAACATCAAGCTACTCAAGGATAGTTTTATAACCATTGCATATAACAAGCTTCTCTATAAAAGTTGATGATGATACCAAACAGAGTGTGGACTTTGAAATAGGCTGCATGGCTAGTTGCACAACTGGAGATGAGCACTGTGAATTAAAAGAAACATTTATACCCTAATCTAATTTCTAGAGGTGCTAACAATTGTGTCCAGGCTTGTTTAGAACATTTTTGTGGAATATACGGTAAATATTTAATCTCTTTTTATAGTTTTGCTTTTTTAAAGCTGTAAGAGTACCAAGAAATGTACCACAATTTATAATGAACCTGTGATCAACCCATTAGCATTTAATTAAAATACCTAATCACAAGAAAACATCTCAACAGATTACCAAAAATAATTCAAAGTGACTACAGTTGTGCGTTATTACCACTGGCTTGCATGCAGGAGACATACAAGAAAAATCAAATTAAATGGCTTATACTAACCTTCTGACTCACAAGAAAGCCAATAGCCAAAGATAAAGGTGGACTAACACATTAGACTAGTGAATGGTGTGAACATACAGACAGCTTCATTCTGAAAGCTGACAGCACATTTATGTATCTGGGAATGGAATGTCAGCAGTAAACATGTAATCTATATTACAAGTGACAATGTACAATGAGAAGGCCACATTTAATGAAGTCTCATACTACAATCTCTTTCACTGGAGGCCACAGGAGAAGTGGAGAGCTCCGCTGTACGGGGCCAGTTCAGAAACTGAAACGCTTGTAATGTTTGCCCTAATGGGAAATTGAAAGAGCTCGGGATTGTTTACTAATAGAAACACACTGTCTCTGGCAATGAGCTCTAAATTAGAGGATCTAATGTTCACTGGCAGCTTCTCTAAAAGGGGGAGATGGGACTGTATTCCACAGCTACTGTTTCTGCAATGCCATTTTCTGAAATATAGACTCTTTATTGAGCATGTAGTTTTGAGGGGTCACATTTTTCTTTGTACCATGAGTGTATAAGCATCACAATGGAAAAAAAAATGCCTTACACACATAAAATGTACTTCTAACAGAAATGACTGAACTCTCAAAGCATGACCAAACTACAGAAACAGCACTGACCCCATTCTACGTATAGCAGAGCACATATCATAAGGGCTATTCCATTTGCTAGCACAACTGTCCCTAGCAAAGGCATGACTTGTATATATAAGGCCCTTCACAGACATATAACAGAATCTATAGCAATAGAGTGTGCACTGCTCCATCACAAGACAGACACTACTGATATCCAACTTCATTCAACAAGTGGAGGTTCATCTGGGCCATCCTCTACTGTGAGGAGCTGTCCTTGTGCTTAAAGTGTACCAGAGACAATATAAAAGTTTTATACATACCTAAGGGATTCCTCCAGCCCCATGCGCACGGATCGCTCCCACACCGCCGTCCTCAGCCTTCTCCTGTGCCAGTACCGGGTCCCGTAACTTCAGCCTGTCGCAGCCAGTCTGCGCAAGAGAAGTGTGCGCTCTCTTCAGCGGCTGCTACTAATGAGCTCTAAAGCATCATACACACCCTAGACCATTTTTGACCAAGGTGACCAGTTGAGGCTGACTCAGATAAGTATCTAATCTTTTCCCAGGCGTGCCAGATCTTTAAGGGCTCTTTTCCACTACGGCGTTTGCGATGGCTGAATCGCAAAAACGCAAACTGCTAGTGATTTTCAAATCGCTACGGTTTGCTTTTTAACATAGGAATCGCGGTAGGCCATTTCCACTACCGCGATTCATTTTTTACGCGATCGCGCCGCGGAACAATTATTGCCGCGATTTTGCTATGCAGTGCAAACGTCGGGTAATCACCGTGAAATTTAGCACTTTTGCTGAATCGCAATCGCTACCGTTCAGCGCGAACACTAGCGATTGCTAGTGGAAAAGGGCCCTAAGTGACAGTCAATAGCTGAGTCTATCGCCACACCTGTGGAATCTGCTCCGTTGTTGCCACTGCCAACATCCATGTTTCCAATCTTGATAGAAACAGAATGCTCACATGGCTGATGTCTCAATAGTACAGGGCCCTGAAATATCTCCCAAAGGACTGCATTCGATCCTCGCAGGTGACACAAATTGAAGGGAAATTGTATATGTGTGTATGCACTGGAAAGGATGGAACCATAACACAGACTTAAAGAGACACTGAAGCGAAAAAAAAAATATGATATAGTGAATTGGTTGTGTACTATGAATAATTACTAGAAGATTAGCAGCAAAGAAAATATTCTCATACTTTTATTTTCAGGTATATAGTGTTTTTTCTAACATTGCATCATTCTATAATATGTGCAGATTACACAACACTCAGCATTCAAAATGAGTCTTTCAGAGCAGTCTGTGAAGTAATGACCTCTCCTCTAGCAGAGGAAAAGTAAATAGTCCAGGAACAGTTGAGATAATAAAAGTCAGATAACAGCCCTCTCCAGGACTAACTTAGTCGGAGAGCTTAATGGCTTGTTTGCATAGAGATAACAACTGGAGTTTCTCAACTCTTCCTGTACTGGAAACAATTACACTTATGTATCTGATCTTAATGTTTCATTTCTTAGCTGTGCTACACATACAAATCATAATATCATCATTTTTTTTTCGCTTCAGTGTCTCTTTAACAGGGCCAGGTGCTAGTAATGAACTAATGACTTGTAAAATGGCACACTTTTAACAAACCTAATAGTTTAAAATCAGATATTTGTGGGAGAAAAATGTACATAAGTGTATGAATTCTAAACATCAATATAAACAGCTCAAACTACAGAAGCATTTAATATTATACACAAAAAATACAAGCCTCTCTGAGCATCTTTCCCTTGTGCTGATAAAAATACAACACATAAATTAACATAAATTACGTGGTGAGGACAAGGCTCATAACTTGACACGATTCACAGATCAACATTTGCTTCCTCAGGAGACCGCCAAATCAATATGAACTAAAAATTGACGGAATAATCCTCAAAACCACTGACAACATAGCAGCCAGAATAAAGCTTAGAAATCACATACATAAGATATTTGTTAGATTTAGGCCCCCAATGAAAAGGGCTAAATACATTCAAAGTTGAATAGTGGAACAGCTGCTTATACGGTCACACAAGAGAGGTAGAAAGACTGTTTTACTTTATTCGACATTTTGGTCTTATTTCCTCAAGTTGCATACAACCTTTAAAGTGGACCCGATCTCTTGCATAAAACAGAATGAAAAGTTTTCCATTCCACATAGAAATGCTGTAGAAATCAGCTGCACTGACCTGTGTTTATTTAGCTACAAGTTAATGTTATTAGTGTGTTATCAATAGGTGTGTCTCAGAGCCTCAGCACTACTGTACAGGAAAAAATGCTTTAACCCTTTGTTTGCTCCCTGAAAGTTCATCCAGTACACGTTTAGTTTTTTTTTTTTTAGGATTTCTGTACATTGTAAGGGCTCAAACCCACTAGCAGCCTTTTCTAAGCGCTAGTGATTTGAAAAAGCTCTTGCTAATGCAATGCTGTGGGGGATTTTTATAAAATCACTTTGCTGAAGTGGGATCACACCCATAGCATTACATTAGCAAGAGCTTTTCAAATCCCAAAGCGCCCAGAAAAGCGCCTAATGAAGATTTATTTTCCGTAATGGTCATCATACTGTGCCTAATCTTGTAGAGCACAGAAGAAGTTCTGAGCAAGTACAAATCATGCCCCCCCCCCCACAGCAAAACTTTGATTGGGCCCTCCCACGTTCACACCCCTTTCTTTTGCCTACCCCTGGTGGCCCATCTTGCAGGGGTCATAAAACAGATGTGGACATATAATCTTCAGTCCTTCAACAAGTATAACCACGAAAGCACCTCATCTGAAGGATGGACCCATTTATCAGATGGATCGAAGTAGTAATTGGGGCCCTGACAAAAGTGTTGCAGCTTCCAAGGGTGTTTCCTGTTGGTCATTGCAGTGTCAGTGTACTGACCAGCAGGAAACCCCAGAATGAAATGCACTGCTGCTTCTGGGGATATTTGAAAATTCCAGCACTGATGGTTTGATACAATATCTGACATTTATCTGCAATTAAAAATCAAATTCCTATCGTAATTCTAATAACAATTTTCTCAAAAACTATGAGGTCTTTTTACAAAAAAAAAGAAAAAAAAATCAACCTTTTTTGCACTATTCTCTATAACATACCTAGAAAATGTAGTAATTATAGCATGTTTATTAACTGCTAAAGTCAGCACCATTGACTTCAATGCAATTTGTGCATATAGGGACTTTGTTATTAACCACTAATGTCAGTGCCACTGACTTCAAAGCAATTTACAGAACTGATGCAGTGAAAATTTGCGGAACCACTAGAAGTTCAAGGAAGTTCTTGCAGGACTGCCAGCGTTCCCCCTCATCCTTTTACTTATGGAGAGAGGTTTTTTTGTTGATATAAGCCCTTTCATGAACTGTATGCCTTTGGCATTAGTAGTAAAGATGGTAAGAGTTATAAAATAAATGCTCTGTGCTTGTATAGGGCAGTTATATAGAGCTCCTAAACATTTGTATACATCCACATATATATGACTTTAGGAGGGAAAGAAGGGGGACTCATGCAAAAGGCTTGTACCATTTCTGAATAGATTATACGTTTATGAACATGAAATGTACATTGTATATGGGAGGGTACCTTCTTTGATACACCTTAACGCTTCTGAAATATTCAGACTTACAAACCCAACACCAAGATTTATTCCTTGCTATAAGAAATGTGGGCGGAGACAACAAAGGAAAGAATCTATTGAGGTGGTTTTTCCTTGCAAAGGAAAACTATGTGATTTCATTCTTCGCTGCTATAGTAAGTCATGCGGTGGAAAATGAAAGTGTGAAGAAAGACAGGTCATTTACTATAAGAATTGAGTACATAGCCATGGAAAGAATACCTTAAAAACCTGAATCCCTAAGCATTTTGACTGATAGGCACCGTACTGAGAAACACAGCCCTCCTGGGAATTATTCAGGATACATTATTAGAGGTTATGGAAAGATAAAGATGCACTAGGCAAAAACACACCATATTCCATGCGGATCTTATTGGCAGGTCTAAAAAGAATCTACAGGTATTTTCTTGGCACAAAAATGTTAAGTTATATACATAACTATATAAAGGCACTAAAAAATAGACTTAATAATGCTGCCCTGCTTAGATTTTTTTCCTCATTTCATGCTGTACAATTTAAGAAACACAATAATGAAAATGATATACGGTACTCATCATACAAGCTGCATTTTGTTTGTATGGCATTCTTATACTCTTTTATTCCACAATATTATTTTTATATTTTCTTTTCTACCTCTGTCCGTTACAATAGCCTGTCAATTTAGGGACACTGCCTGCCAGTTAAAAAATAAAGCAGATTTTTATTAATTGCTTTTCATTATAATAAAATAAATTAAATATGACACAAACATTTTTTATACCGACAATCACTTGTAGATGAAAAACCATGTAGTTATAGGCAATGTCAAGGGACAGGGCTTGTCTATACCACAAATGCATGGGTTTGTGTGTTTATCGCATATACACTCGCAAAACTATGCACCTGGGTTTTTCAAAGAATCTACCGACTTCAACTGAATGGAAAAATGTAGGTCAACGAACCAGAAACAGCATGCAGGTTATTTACAGCGCACTATAACACAGCACGCTGTCAACAATCAGGCACTTTTTCAAATAATGGATT
The DNA here is from genome assembly GCF_040937935.1 of Hyperolius riggenbachi. Classification (NCBI taxonomy): domain Eukaryota; kingdom Metazoa; phylum Chordata; class Amphibia; order Anura; family Hyperoliidae; genus Hyperolius; species Hyperolius riggenbachi. Next base: position 233,058,781 of record NC_090647.1, read on the forward strand.
TTCACACTGATGCATTTGGTGTCCAATGGAAAAAAAAAACAAAAAACACTTTTTGTGTTAAGCTCTAAGCCAATCATAAGTAACTTTGTTCTCTGTGGGTGCCTAATAAAGAGTGTATATAAATTACCGCAGGTGAGTCAATCTGAAGGCTTCCAGCAAGTTCATTGGAAAAACCTGGAACCACCATAGATAAATTGGTTATGCTGCAGATATACAGTAATAAAGTCCCCCCAATCTCTGTTTGTAATTGGATTAGTTACTAGTCAATGCTGCAGTAAGAAGGGAACATTTTAGAGGCAGCAATGAGCCTGATGTATACAGATGTCTAACAGAAGTATACACTTAAACATGGGTTGACCTCAAAGAAGTGGTTAAGTTCCCAGAATATTGTTTTGGTTACCTGAAAGTGCTTGCATGTACTTGCTTTTCTTTCTCAAATGTAGGTGCAGCTTGCATGTGTAATGATCAGTAATGGCATTATCTTATACAATAAAATGCAAGTGTCCCTGCATCTGTCCCTGTGTCAGTGCTTTGCACTACTGCACATGTCAAGTACTGACAGCCGTTGGGACAGGACGCAGGGCAGGGGGGAGGTGTAATGACAGATAGTGCAGCCCGAATGCAGCTCAGCACACTGAAGTGAAACGTCATCATGTGCTGGAGCTTTGGTCATCACGTCCTCAGATGTTGACAATTTTTTTTAATGTTTCAAATGTACAGTAATAAATATCCTTTGAATTGCGGAGCAGAAGTGCAGCGCGAGGGGAGGAGTATAGTAACATCACGCTGGGCTGTGGAGCAGAGCTCAAATACACGCTGCAGCGATGGGGGATGATGTAGCACGCACGTTGTACAGCCGCATGCGCAGTAGCAACAGAGCTGCACTATATGTCATTACACCTGTAGAGCGAGCGGGCATGTGCGCATGTGGCGGGCGGGTGCCTGCATGCACTGACTGGCGGTGGTGGCGGCGTGAAGAGACCTAGAGCCCGTTTTTAAACTGGCTTAGGTCAACTAGTATACATATAAACACACACTGCTTAGACTGGTTACCATGCATGGCCAAAGTCAATGCTGAATAAACTGAAATGCAAAATGGCTTCTTATCTACTCTTTCTTATCTACTGCTTTTCTATGTCCACCCTACTTTAAAGACACCAGTAATTTAGGGATATAAAGTCGGTTGACGATCCAAGCTTACAATTCAGAAACAGGTATGGAGGTCATAGACGAGCATAAAATTTTAATTTAGGCTATAATGTACCCATTCAAAAAAGGCCATTCATTATCAACTGCTGTTTGTCATATATACCAGTATTACAACTCAACCCTAAATGCGTACACAAGCTTTCTAAAGAGCATCTTAACCATTTTAAAATGTTTTAAACATTTAGATACGTTTTATGATTCATTTCAGGATGAAACTCAAATTGTCATTTTGAATTTACTTTATCAAGCAGAAAAAGCCTAGAAACCTGGTTGTAAACCTGTGCCCTAAGCTAGGACATGCACAAAACAGGGGTATGTGTAGGTGTCTGTAAAGACTAACATGATGTTACAGCTACCTGGAAGGACAACTATCACGGTTATGCACACAACAGATGCGCTGAAGGTACTCCTGTGCTCCTGGCTTTGCTTTATTTCTCAAAGTTCACAAAATTCATTTACATTGCTTCAGTTCAGTGATGGAGACAATCCCAGACTGTACTATTTAGATTTTATAGGGATGGTCTGAAAGAGAATGGCAGACATCACAGATGTCATATCAGGGACCACACAAGTGTTTTAACATAATATTTTGGATTGAGTACAATGCATAGACAATGCAGTATTATTCTTGCACTAAGATGCAGGACGGCATCCCAAAATGGTGAATATCTATTGGCAAAACCTCACTCACAATAATAAGTAGAGCTACAGATTGCCCCGTAAGCTCATGGTGAACCAGAACTTCTAGACCTCAGAGCTCACGCCAACCTGAATTATTGAAAATACTTTCTGTTTTAAGAAGGCAAACTTCTGTTATGAATAATGCATCAAGCTTTTTTTGTGAGAGTACCGCAGTTCTTTCAAAGCAGAGGTGCTTGTACACTGCAAGTATGTATTTATCCCCCTCGGACATGCTCCTCCTCCCTATGATTGGCCTTCCGTTAGGTAAGGTTAGTTCTGGGCCCACAAAACAGGAACCTTGTTAGGCTGCGCAATTTAAAAGATGACAAATTGGTCAAGGGTAAAGGCCCATACACACGTCGGATTTTTGCGAACGGGCGGATCGCTCAAAAGCAGTCTTATCACCCGAACGACAGTCTGTACACACGCCCGATTTGGCGTGCGGACGACTGAACGATGGGACGTTCAAACAACCCGTCGTTCGCAAAAATCCGATGTGTGTATGGGCCTTAAATCTCTAAAGTGTACTCTCCATTAAGTTTTTGAAGTGCACTCCCTGTGATACCAGCTGTGTAGAACGTTATAGGTATGAAATAACTTCTGATTGCAACAATATATGCATTTTATGATTGTAAAAAATGAATGCATGGAAGACCACAGATTACAGATATTGAAGTGAATGGAGAGTTTTCTTTTTCATCCTGTAGCATTACCTCTGCTCAGTATGACATTATAATCATAAAAATGACATTTTCTATAACTCAGTTTACAGTTTCAAGATCTTACCAAAACGCTGAACAATTAAGCCAAATTGAGAAGGCACTAAACTTCTTCCATTTCTTCAAGACTGTTCAAATTACAAAATTATACTGAGGATGTCATTAAAAAACAAAGAGAATTATTTAAGCTAAGTACACATGCTAAATTAAACATTACTTAAAGGTTAAATAAGCTTTTGAATTAGGCCTTATGGGTACAGTGAGTTTCTATGTATATCTTTACCCATGTCTAGGTATATGCCACTGGATTTACTGACCAGATTGGACTGTGGCTAATATGCAGCGACAGTGAGTCCGTTTCTTCACCATATTGACAAATGCTTAAAAAAGCATTACTGGAGCAAGAGCACTTTTTTTTTTTTTACTATGGTTTGCATTTTCTTTTTCCCCCCAAGTAAATACTAAGGTGACTTAGAATGTACAGCTTTAATCAACACAGCATTATACTATAGATATTCTTTTTCATCACAAACAAGTCTTTAAATCCTTGTTAGCTTTAAGAAGCTTAAGTTTGCTAGATCCCCGCTGTTTCTGAGCTTTATTCGTTATGAAGGAAAAAAAAAACCTATGCAGTGCCAAGAAAGAGATTAGTGACCTATAATGAGACATTCTAGGAGACATTCACGGGAAGAAAACATTCTATTTACCATACTTCTAATCAGTTACTATATAAATGAACAGACAAAATAAGTACTTACAAACTGAAAGCAGCTCCTGACACTGGGTTCTATGTTACTTCCACCAAAGGAGGCCACCTCGCCCAGCTGTCGCGGAATCTGGATTGCATCATGTAACAGGAGGCCCAATCTCCGCTGGTCGCAGAATCCAGTAGAACTGGCTACTTGCTTGAATAGATCTGTTAGACAAAGTACGCCAGAACCAAATGAGTGAGGGGAGAAGTGGATATCTAAATTTGGCCATACATGTTATTTTCCTGATCCGGTATATCAAGTAAAATTGTTTGAGGTTTATTTTGTACTGCAAATCGCAAATGCTATACAATCTCTTTGCAATTGAGATTTTGTTGCGATTTTCCTGCTATTACGATTTTCACTGGATACTAGGAGAAAAGCAGGAAAAAAAATGCAGCAAGCAGGACTATTGTTTTCTGGTAAAATTGGACTGCAATTGGATCGCACTAGTATAAAAGACTTCCTGCGATTTTCATTATTTTGCTGATGTCCTTACGTTTTGCCATTTGAATGCTACTGGAAACCGCAGCAAAATCTTGTGTAGTATAAAAAAAAGCCGTTTCACAGTGCCTCATTCACACTGGAGCGTTGTTCTAGCGATTTCAGCTTGTCTGCAGATCACTAGTGCATGAAATAGCACTAGGGCAATGCAAATCAATGATAGTGTTCATACTGTAGCAATCACCAGTGATTGGTGATTTGCTGAAATCGCAGACATGGTGTGTGCAGCATTTGTTAAGCTATTTTGGAGCAATTGCATTTCAATGTTAAAGAATCACAAAGTGCAATCCCTCCAAAATCACTTTCCTGTACAGTGAAAAATCACAGGAAAATCACTTTGCAAAATGCCAGCGATTTTACGAGCATTGTGCAATTCCCAGTGTGAATGGGGCCTTAGGGCTGGTCCACACAACAAGAGATTTTCTAAGCACTTGTGATTGTGATCTTGCTAATGTAATGCTATGCGTGTGTTCTCACTTGAGGGATGCGATCTTATAATCTCTCATAGCATTGCATTAGCAAGAGATTTTTTAATTTATAAAACTCTTGCAGTAGGAGCCAGCACTCAAGGATAAGGCAGTTATTTATCTCAGGTCGCGCTAATAAGGCAACGCGCTCTACGCTGTCGGTGATAGAAGGGCTCGGTTCACACATAAAAAGGTGTTCAGTGCTGTCTTGTCAGTTTTTGACAGTTGGCATCAGTGTTGTAGGACTTCCTATAGAAGTGTTCAAGCCTTGTATGCGTTCCTATGGCTGTGTTCACACACAAAAGGTGTACATTTCTGGTCCATGACCGTCAGTTTTGTATCAGTTTTCTATGGGTTTGTTTTTACACATAAAAGGTGTTAATTTCTGATGCAACAGGTAAAATTGATAGAAAACTGATTCAAAACTGACAGGACAGGCCTGGAAATGCACAGATTTAAGTGTGAACCAAGCCTAACGGTAAAACTGCTGTGCACTACCGGGGCACGGCATTCTTACTGCAGTTTAGTGCATCAGGCCCAGTAACATCTAAATGTTTACATACTTGTATGAATACACTTAATTGTATGAAACTTGCATTTTCTTTAAATAGGTTTGCTCAGGAAATGCTAAAAAAAGAGGCCTTCCGTGTGATGTAGGCATATCTCAGATCTCTCTCTGGATACGAGTATTGGACTTAAAGAGAACCTGTACTGAGTAAAATTTAAAATAAACACATGAGGTAACTTCAAATGAACATTACATAGTTACCTTGCCATCAGTTCCTCTCAGAAGCTCACCATTTTCTTCTGACAATGATCCCTTCCAGTTCTGACAACATTTTGTCAGAACTAAAATATCAGTTGCTCTCAGTTATATATCAGTTGCTGTCAGTTACAGCTGAGAGGAGAACTGATGTATCCATGTTTCCCTATGGCTCAAGTGAGCAATGTTACAGTTTAACTGTGTGCTGACCAGGAAGCTGTTATGGGGTAATGGCTATTTTCAAAATGGAGGACGGAGAATCCCCTTGATCACAGTGGCCAAACAGGACACAGGAGAGGAGAAAGAGATTGATGAGTAGACTACACATGAGGTAAGTATGATGTGTGTATGTTTATTTAGACTTATTTTCAGTTCAGGTTTTCTTTAAGCATTTTCATAACGCTACAGTTTAATCTTTGAATCTTTGGCACAGGTATGGCATTAAAAAAAATTAAAATGTATATACGCCTTTAACATTTTTAGTACACACACACGCCAAACAACTCCAAAAGGGCTAAATATTTTAAGATGGTGAAGGAAAAAAAAAACAAAAAAAAAACTTAAGGGCAGTGCTCTTTTCTTCTCTCCAGGAATGTCATTATCCTGTAAAGATCACAGATTTGTGTAAAGAATGTTAATGAAATGCCATTGAAGGTAATATGCCACTATAATGCTCAGTTTGTTTGTCTTTTGGTTCATCCTTGATGTTGTGCCCTAGGGTAGCATGGGTGTCTTTCATTTGGGTCACTAATAACACGTACAGCATGGTGAAAATAAGAGCAGAATTCTGCAGTATAATACAATGGGTTATTAAAGTAATACACACAATATCCACTGCGGTTACATGTTCTACAATGTAAGCAGCACACTGAAAATGAGTTTTGAAATTGCAGAGGAAGCCAGCCATTACATTTCCCACACTCATTTCATTGAGAAGCAAAGTGTAAATTTCCTGCTGCAAGTTCTGTGTCTGAAAATCCCTCAATGACTGTTTGCAATAACCGGTCACCATTCACATCTGCAAATATTTATTTACCCATCAAGTTAGAAAGAACATTCTTGTAGCCAAGCAGCTATTCAATGTAAGAAGCAAGCCGGCACTTGCTACTCTCCACCAACTAGATTGTAGTCAAGGTAAAACTACAGCCCCAATGTTTCATATGGTGCTATTGGCAGCAAATACATTCAAAATAGAGCTTGGTAGGTTTGCTTCAAGGAGACTCTATAGTGATGATAAACAAATTAAATTACACAACCTCACATGAGCACTGAATGTACTTCCAATCCACTATAGCAGTGATCTGCAAACTTGGCTCTCCAGCTGTTAAGGAACTACAAGTCCCACAATGCATTGCACGAGTCTAACAGCCACAGTCATGATTCATAAAGGCAAATGCATTGTGGGATTTATAGTTCCTTAACAGCTGGAGAGCCAAGTTTGCAGATCACTGCACTATAGTAATGTACACACACAACATTTCTCCTGCAGCCACCTAGGGTGCACTCCACAGGGCGACCAGGAGCATTAGGGAGCCTTGACCAAAGACTCTTTACTATTTTACATACTGGCTTGAGCCAGGATTTGAACCCTGGTTAAGGGCTAAAATCCTACAGCAATGGCAACAGTCTAATGTGTGTCACAACACACGCGCCACGTGGGGCATGTATATGGATGGCAGCGGGAGCCCAGAGGCAGCGGCGATTCTAGATTGATTTCAGCATGAAATTGATTGGAAATCGGCCTGTGGTGTATGGGCAGCTGACAGATCTCTCTCTAACTGAATCGGATTAGTCTCTTGGTCGAATCTGCACATCATCTTTAGATGTATGGGTAACTTAACTGCACTGCTGGGCAACTTAGTGAACATAGGATTAGGCTAGCTCACACCAGGGGTTGACTCATTTGGGACCAGCTATACTTTGTTGGTACTTCTATCTGCATCAAGATGAGCAACACCAAACTATTGTTCCAAAAACTAAAATGCCAGAAAGTTAGACTTAGAGTTTTGGCATTAGTGTTATGGTGTAGATCCAGGGTTCTAATTACATTTTGAATAAGGCTTTTGCAAAAAGAAAAAAAATGCTATAATTTCTTTAATATAACTGTATGTTTCCAGTCAACAGAGTTCACTAATTTGTATTTGTTTATTCCTTATTTTTAACATCCTTTATGTTGATACTATAATAATGATGGGCTATGCTAGATTGGTTTCAAGTTAATTTTAAACATGGGGGAGCCGCACGCTGCCTGCATAGGATGCCATGCCGGCCCTATCCCCTCTTCACGCACGCCAACAGGTCTGTAAAAGGGCTATTCCATCCAGCCACGCATGCCGCCCGATCACACTGACCGTGACCGCCACTGCTTAGACCTGTTGTGCACACCTATGCCTGCATGTCATCATATGCTGCAACACCAGTGAACTTCAACATGGATTCATCAGCTATGGACATTGCACAGTAAATCCTCCTCGACTACTAAATGCGGAGAGATTGGTCCTCGGCCGCATGTGCTGCGACTTGGACTCCCATGCAAACTGTGCTTTATATGCGCTTGTCAGCTGCTTTGCCTGCTACAGCCTTGCCTTATGATTTTGCATGCTGAACTCCTTTCCACATTATAAGACTTGCTTGGAATATTTATTGTGGGTGAATAGAAAATAGAATACTAACCAGGATCACATGGAACTGTGCTTCTATGGTCATTGCCACCTGATTGTCCTTTAGTAGTTTGCCGGCGTATGGGTGTTTGCGTGTTTGGCGGCGGAAGTCTGTGTGTTGTGACGAGGTGACCATCCCATGTATTTTTATGGTTTTTTATCTTGGCTATACTTTCCAATACATTTTGACACTTTTGCATAGATCTGGGTTTATTGCAGTCATTGTATTAGATCTATTTCTGGTGCGTATGTTCTACAATACAGTATTTCACACTGCTACAACTTGGTTTTTTTAATTTTAAACACAGCCCAGAAATGAAAAACTATTTAACGTCTCATTCTTGTTGATAAAACAGTATAATTTGTGCAGCACTATTTGCAATGTGGTACCTGATAAATACAAAACAAAGGCTACAAAAGAACTACAGTGGTGACTGACTCTCATAGCAGAGCAGCGAGTTCTAGTCCTCTACCCTGCCAGCACATGCATTGCACAAATTGCTATTCATTCATACAAACACAGAAAATTAATGGGGAAATCCCAGAGAATAAAATGCTTTTATGTAACTTGCTCTCACACAACACAATAGATGTGTCTGGATAACATCGCTGAAAGCATAAATGATCATCTGTAACCTTGGCTGGTGCTTTAGGTACTGTGTTTTGTTAGAAGAATCTCCATTGTATGGGAAATCTCCAAGGCAGCCCTTGAGATTATAAATTAGCTGCAGTTACTAGCAATGCCTGGGGATCCCCTTGCCACTCTAATGCACTGGCTGTGTCTTAAATCTATGGCGCCATCTAATGGCGCCTTGAGACACTGCAACAGAGACACACATAGTAGCTAAAGAGGCATTGCATGTGATGCTGCTTCTCTCTCTGTTCCACCATAGTCACCATTAACAGGGGCACAAGTCAGTTATCCTATTGCTGCATGCCCCACACCATGTTGCTGAGGAAGGAAGGCATGTAGACAGGACACAGCGAAGGGCACAGCTCCTGACTACAGGATCAATGCACGATCCTTTACGCTCATCGCACCTAGCCGCAATGATTGTTTAAAACTGCTGCCCCCTCTAGGTGTCAGGATGCCTACAACCTGAGCCTGCCACATAACCTTGCCTTATGGCATCTGTGCCTCTGCTAACACTGTGGAGGGTATGTAAGATTGTGCAGTATTGTGCAGACTGACAGAGGAGCTAGGTGTTAATTCAAACAAAAGGCGATTCATACCAAAAAGGTCTGGTATAATAAGTTACACAACATATGCAACCCTATTGGCTAATGTACATAAACTAAATTCTAGAAAAGAAGAAGAAGAATCTGGATCAAGGTAAGTATCTGACAGGTAATAATAACTTCATACACAAATATGTGCAAAAATAGAAAATAATTTTATTTAACTAATCCAATAAAACACAAAACAAAACACATTAAAATCCCCCAATTTAAACCAAATGGTCCTTGGTATTCCAGCCCCATCCAATAAATAAATGTTAGATAATAAATATTATATCAATCATATAAAACCGCACACAGCAGGCTGACAAGTCCAATATTGTGCAAAAAAAGAGGGGTGCAGAAAAGCACTCAAATGCGGTCCTGGCTATCAACAATCATTCATATTCACCTAAGAAAATCAAAATACAAAACTGTGGAAGGGACAGCTGGCAAAGAAATCTGTGTGCCAGTGTCCAAAATAACATACAACTATAAAGTGACTCAGTGCAAAACCAGTGCATAGGAATACAACACCATTATTACATAAATGCATAAATTCATATACACGTGACATCGGGTCGGCATGCGCTCTAATAGGCTCTAATATATAGATGGCTCTGCTGCTTTGTTTACATGTTCACATGTGTTTTGTATTGCGAATGTTGATCAGACCTGTACAAAGTATGAATAATAGTAAATATATGGACATTTATGTATTTTTTCTTTTGTTAATATTATCTTCTTCATTTTTCATAACAACGTGTGTAAACTTTTGTATTTATAACTATTCTTCCAGAGCACCAACCCCATTGCGCAGGCCCAGTTAGCTATAGCTAGAGGACCTTACTAGTCACCACTCATATGACTCAGGTCCTTGTTTGACATGAGCGGTGTGCGCCTATTAGAGCACACGCAGACCCAATGTCACGTCTACGGCCGTACACGTCATGACGGCGCTCCGTCTTTTGGGTATTTAGCTAAGCCAATCCCATACTCCACTAGGCTCCTTCTGAAGTATCCGAACAGCTGCGACCGCGTCAGGCATCCTCCTCTCCTGATTTCCTCCCCATATTGGCTCTGGTAAGGCTGTCCTTTTTCTCACACTGGACAACACCAGCACTTTGACTTATTTTCATGCATTCTGTTTTTTAAAAAAACCTGTTGATTGACTGGGCACGGCCCTGCGGAGGTGTGTGTGTATGTGCATCTCCATGCGATTTGTCCCTTGGAGTTGCATATGCACGCAGCCCCTGCACGAGGTGCACACATGTATATGAATTTATGCATTTATGTAATAATGGTGTTGTATTCCTATGCACTGGTTTCGCACTGAGTCACTTTATAGTTGTATGTTATTTTGGACACTGGCACACAGATTTCTTTGCCAGCTGTCCCTTCTACAATTTTGTATTTTGATTTTCTTAGGTAAATATAAATGATTTTTGATAGCCAGGACCGCATTTGAGTCCTTTTCTGCACCCCTCTTTTTTTGCACAATATTGGACTTGTCAGCCTGCTGTGTACGCTTTTATACGATTGATATAATATTTATTAACTAACTTTTATTTATTGGATGGGGATGGAATACCAAGGACCATTTGGTTTAAATCGGGAGATTTTAATTTGTTTTAATTGTGTTGTGTTTTATTACATTAGTTGAATAAAATTATTTTCTATTTTTTTTGCACATATTTGTGTATGAAGTTATTACCTGTCGGATACTTACCTTGATCCAGATTGGCTTCTTTTCTAGAGTTTAGTAGAGGAGCTAGGTGTGGCGGATTAATAAGTAAATTTAACAGCTAGAGCTATATTTTTTTCTCAGAGATTTCTTGCAAATTTAACAAACACAATTCAGCTGTAGTGTGCCCTGCAATTCTATATACAGCCCAGATGCACCTAAACACAGACCCTGGCTATGGGAAGGTGGTGCTGCCTAGTATTTCGGGGGACTCCTGGCTATTTATACCGTGGAGGGGGATTATAGCTGAGTTAATCACTTTTTCCTGTTTTCTGAGGGACAGTATACATGGATAAACACAAGGACAACAAGTTAGAACTTCAGCTCCCAGCCATTGTTGATCTTCCTGCCAATGCATTGAGAAAAGAGCCAGTCTGGTATGTAAAAAAGCAGCAGTTCTACTCACTGTATGTTCCAGTGGCAAGACATCATCCTCATGAAATCTTTGGTGCCTTCATCCCTTGCATATCCTGCTATAGATGTCAGACTATGTGGTCTATGCTCAGCCCCAATACAGATTTTGATGCATAGCTGTATTGCTTGGCTGCTTAAAGTGGACCTGAACTAAGAACTTCCTCACTGCTCTAAAAGATAAGCAACAGCTTAATAACATTTAAACAAAATGTCTTTGTTACAGCTGATCAAAATCTGCAGTGTGTCTACTTCCTGCTCTTATGGAAGCAGACATAGGGTTAGCATCCTGTGTTTACAAATTAGCTGCTCTGCTGAGGCAGCCAGCTGACACGGCTGAGAGGCAGCCAGCTGACACAGCTGAGAAATCAAATTACAGTTGTGCTTAGTCACAGATGAGGGGGGAATTAGACAGGTAAAACTCTCTAAATACATACAGGGTGAATGTTCCTCTGTTTTCCTTCTGTCCTGTGCAAGAGTTCACGTCCACTTTAATGCAGGGGCAAGAAGGCAATGGCAATGCTGTATATAAATAATGGCCCTACTGTCTCTTAAGAGAACTGCTGAAGGAGCCAAAATCAATCATGCAAACTACTTGCATTATTGATTTCAACATACTTCTAATCATTCTGCAAGGAACTCTTTAAAAACAAGTTTAAAGACTGCTGTGTCCACCTTGTCTTCCAAGAATCAGTAGACCTGGACCCCCCTCCAACAGCTAATATGCCAATTTCTGGAACACCAAACTCAGTCTGCTTACTTAATGATAGCATGGGTAGAATAGACATCTCGCTCTAGTCTGGATTCATAGGTTCAAATTCAAGGCTAATCTCTGACCAACCCATGATAACTACACAAATATGAAAGAAAAACTAAAGTCATTCTTCAAATATGCTGACATAAACACAAAATAGAAACAAAGCAGAATTAGCCATTACATAATAAAGGTGAGTGTTTATGTAGAGACTGTTAATGCAGAGTCAGCTGGGAAATGCAGTAGGACACTTCTCCCAACACTGCTTAATAAATAAGCATTTAAAGTTTCCCCACTAAGCAACTTCCAATACAATTTCAATGCAAGCCACAAGCATGACACAGACAAATGATTGTGCTTCTCTGCACTGCCATTTTATCACCCTCTGGAGGCTGTTTCCAGCTCCCTCCATTAACACCATGTTGTTTTGGTGCTTTTCTGTCCTTAAGCCTGAGCAGGTTTTCAAGTTCAGCACTTTTGATTTACTGATTTGTTTACAACTTAGAATTTGTCTGAGAATAAACGGATGTGGAAAAATGACAGCCAAAGGTACAGATCTCACCTGGAGTCGTTATAAATGTGTGTAATTTATCTGGAAAAGAAAATCCTCCCAATGGGTCTAATGCCATTCCAAAACAAATAAAATACAGCACATCAACTCATCTGCTCTATGAAAAAAGTAATATTTCCCATGAAATGTACAATATAGGGTCTTCATTCAGTTTGCACATTAATCAGACATTCCAAAAGTCCCCATAATCACTTAATTATAGAAAAACAACTTGCTTGCGCATATTATTGAAAAACATCATAATACTGCGTTCCTTGTCTTTGTAGTTGTGACCTGCACTCTGGAAGCACTTCCCTTAACCTCAGCACTGTCGCACAACCACTGGAAACACAGCATAGGTATGGCGTTATCAAACAAACAACGCAAAAACAATCTGGGCCAAACAAAAAAGCAAACACAAGCCATTCTCAATGTTCACACACACGACAGATGCAAGAAACAAATGCCCATGTACACTATCCCAAATAATTGTTATGGTCCCTTAGCTGGCTCAATGAGCAGATCAATTCTCTAGGGCAGACCAGGGGTCGGATCCATTCCTTGGCTTATTTCTCTTGAGCAATACACTAATCTCTAGCAGTGTTGCCAACCATCCGTATATTGATGGACTTACATACATGGACTTAAATACAGCATTGCTTTCGGAAGACCTGGGCACCCAAAATTGTCACGGCACAGTCCATAAAAATTGCAGACTTGTCAGGGGTGGGGCACCGCCACGGAATCTGACAGAGAGGGACTCGAGTTACTCACACCCGCCTGCCTCGACCCTCACCTCAGCCTACCTAAATACAGGTCAGCCTTTGTCCCTCTGCTTCATTCCCCACCGGCCACTCATCTCTCTCATTACTGCCTAAGAGCCAGTCCACACTAGGTCCGGAAACGTATCCGTGGCTGCGTTTTTCAAACCTGATGAAAAACGGAGTCCCGGATACTAATGTTGAAAATAGCAGCCAGCCTCACCCAAGTAAAAAACGGATCCGTCTGCGTTTGCGGGGATCCGTTTTCAAAACCTGAACGGAAGGTCCGGATCTGCTGCATTTTCACGCAATGGATCAGGACCACGGATACACGCAGGGGTAGTGAAAGTAATGAGAAAACGCATCTCCAGCTCCACAGGCAAAAAACGGATGTTAAAACGGAGAGCCTGAGCTTTATGATTGGCCCAAAAAAATCCTCCCACTCCTTCCTAATGATGGAGACGTTTTCTGTCAGGGAAAAACCTGAACGGAAACTGATACAAAACTGATGCACTTTCATCAGTTTGCAGTACGGTGGGTACTTCCCCTGATCCGGACTGCAGTGTCCGTCCTGCAACCGGGTCTAGTGTGGACCCACTCTAACAGTGCCGACTACAGGCTGCATGCTGACTTCACCCCTAGCCCCGGAGCTTCAGTCCACACAGTAGAAGCTCCTCCTGTTGCAGCTGTCCCTGCTATCAATCAGTCTTGCACATCAGGAAAGAAAAGGAGTGTACTGTAGTAGACACCGATCTCTGCACCGTCTCCACCCAGCAGCTTAAGGAGCCGACACAGGGACAGGCAGCACACACAGAGTGGCAAGCAAAACAGATAACTTCTGTTGGGAGTGGGACTTTAGAGAGTGTAAAGCTGGGTAAGATCTGCCATTATTGTATTATATGATTTTACATTATGAATAAAAGATTTCTCTGCCTTGCCTGTTTCTTGTAAAGCAGTTATGTGTATTTTGAAGCGAACCCGCTGCAAGATTATGTGTATTATGGAGGAAAAACACTGTCAAATTGTGTGTATTTTAGGGGGAAACACTACGATGGCGGTCAAACTTTCCTGATGGTCCCACTTAGACCACCACCACTTACACCATTGCTAAGGTCAAGTATGTTTGGCCCCACCCATAGCCATGTCCATGTTCTACTGCATGGTCACACCTATTTTTAGGCGTGATCAGCCATGTCAAAAATATCAGAACACACAAACTCATCCAAAAAAATAAAAATAAAATGAGGTAAAGTACTTACATCTGTACTTGTCTTCCAAATGTGCTTTACACAGGGAAATGATACCAGTTTTAAAAGACAGCACTCTGATTCTTCCAGTGCGGCCCCTGAATGGAAAATAAAGTAACATAATTCAATTTGTACTGACTGCTGAAAAATACATACAGAGATCTTCTGAAATTCAGGATTCTTCAGGGTTTGCAAATCTCAATAGTAAAGTGCTGTCAGTGAATGGTAAGCAACACTTTCAAGCCTTGCAACATTACTATACCTATCCACATTTTGCCATGCTCCTGCTTAACTTGACCCATCCACCCGCTGAGTATGAAGTTTGCAAAGAGCAGCACAAAGATGTTTTATCAAGTCTTTTTCTGAAGATGAGGTAACATCACAACAAATTTAGACCACATGACATTTCAGGTCAAGATCAACCCTTTTCAAGACCATAAGTAACTGCTGCATGGATCTAGAAAACATTGCAACTAATTTTTTTTTCCTTTTCGACAACAAAAGGTCAAGGCACTTGTAATGCTCTCCTTTATAATCTTTATATTGACACTCAGTGTCAGGAAAGGGATGAACAGTTTAGCACAAAGTGCGTGGAAGTAAAAGATCATGGATTTTATATTTCCAAATGGCAAGTCAGACATATTATGCTACTTCCAACCAGTGCTACCAAGGGGCTAAGCATACTTTTGCATTTCTGTGTCAATATTAGTAACACATCAATGTTACAGACTAATGTGTGTTGCTGAAATCAGCACAGAAGTGTGTGTGTGTTCTCAGGCTCTTAAACTTGCCAAAGCTGAACTTAATGTAGATGTACCTACACCATTTTGCTGCTCTCATTTTTCTTCAAATTTAAATGTAATTATCCTCTTTAGTAAAAATAAATAAATAATTGCTTCCAGTATAACTGAATGCACTGCAAGAATTTCAGCAAAGTCAGCTTACCTGTCTCTTGTGTGCGATCTGTCGGTGCATGGAGTGTGAACAGAAATGTGGCATTCAGATATCCCTCCATATGTGAGCACTCATTACACACTGGATAAAACAATTGCTGCATATATCTAAGGCTTGTTTAGCAAGTGATGCAAAAATTAGTGGCTACTTAGTCTGCATTCAGATAGGATTTCTATGTATGCTAGAAAATTCTTATCTTGCCTCCTTGTAATCATGACAACTTTTTAGCTTCCAGTTTATGGGAAAGTCGGAAATTTAAATTTTTGCATCCTTAGTTGAAACTCTATATGCAAAATATGTTCCATTTTAGTGGGTAAGGAGTTTTCACATCTGATATATGTATCAGTGGATCATTTTTTAATACAATACAACAGAAATCCAATAATGGAAAACCATCTGATCATCTCTAATTTATAAACATTATTATCAGACTTCACAATGGAAATGTTCAAAACCCTGCCTATAGGTCCATATATTTTGTGTATTAATATTCACAGGGTTCACGCTGCACCTCTTCCTCCATTTTAATGACTAGCTACTGCCACATCAACACTTTTGTTTGCAGGTAAGTTTTTCGGGTCATTTTAAACAGAGGTTGGGTTGTGCATGGTCCACACTGCACCTCGTCCTCCATTTTGATGGTTAGTTGTTAGGGTACCTTCCATCAGGATGACCTCATAGTGGTGGAAGGGTCAGGTACAAAATCCTTTGGATGCTAATTATTTTGGAAGCAAACATCCTCCATTAGGTATTTAGTCTCAGCTGTAACGACCACAGTGGAGTCTTTAAGAGGCCTGGCATCTCTATGCATATAGTGACAGTCAGGTGCAGCTTGGATTAGATGCGCTGCCATTCCTCTCTACTGTTTACAATATTCACGCAAGACTAGAGATGAATAAGCTCCACCAAAAATACAATGCATCAATTGGTGTGTTCTGATTTTAATCCAATTAACTGTTTTCTTTTTCAAAAAATACCTCCACTCAAGTAAACTGACCCTTTTACCTAGAGAGTTCTGCACCACTGAATCCCCTGCACAAGACTTTGAAAGTCTGACTGGAGTATAGAAAGAATGTGCTGGGAACAGCTAGTTGGCAAGTATAGAACTTACATATATTCATTATAAAGCTATAAAAATTGCTTAACCTCCCTGGCGGTATGCCTGACACTGACGCTAGCCGATGCAGGGGATCACATCGCCCCGGGAGGATTTTTTTTTAAATACAATTTGTTACATTGTGTTAAGCTAGCACTTGTCTAGCTAACTATGCTGCCTAACTCGCTCCGATCCCCTCCGGTATACATACCCCCCAGGGATCCCGTGATGGCGCAGCCTCCCAATCAGCACCCGGCTTCGCTATGGGGAGGATCGGAACTGTGCATGACGTCGATGACGTCATAACGTCATGTCCGATCGTCTCCATAGCGACGAGTTATGCTGATTGGGAAGCTGCGGCTCTCGCGGGATCGCGGATAGGTGAGTGTTGCCGGCGGCGATCGGGGGGATCGGAGAGGTGCCGGGGGGCTTGGGCAGCCTAGTGCTAGTTAACATAATAAAAAAACAATTAAAAAAATCCCTCCCGCGGACGCAGCCACTTAAACTGCGTAATTCCAGGGAGGTTAAATTGTATACAGTAGTTCTGGGGTCTCAAACTCGCGGCCCGTGGGCCATTTGCGGCCCTCGATACAATATTTTGTGGCCCTCGCCGGCAAAAGCTTCCTTATAGTTCGCTTCAGTGCTCCCAAGTAATCCACCGCATCCCCACCGCTAAACGATCCAAATCGCCCGGGGGGCAATCCTCAGGCATTTCCTGAAAGGGGCAGAGCTTTTAGCTTCAGCTCTGCCCCTCCTGACGTCAATCGCGGCGCATTGCCGCCTCTGCCCGCCCCTATCTGTGAAGGAAGAGTGAGAGGGGCAGGCAGAGGCGGCGATGCGCCGCGATTGTGAAATTCCTTATGCGGCCCAGCCTCATCCTGACTTTGCCTCCTGCGGCCCCCAGGTAAATTGAGTTTGAGACCCCTGTAGATGGTATCGCCATTGATGGCCCACAGCTTTGCACAGCATGGAAAGGAACAGCACTTGCAGTTTGACTGATGTTCAATATATTTCTGCTAAAATACATCGAAAAATGAGAAACTACTCACCATCAGATCAAATTTCAATTGGATGGGGATTTATGTATTGGCATATTGGGCCATGCTCAACCTAAGCCAGTCTAGCTTTAGAAACTTTAGAAACAGGTTTACTTCATCAGTAAAGTTTAATTCTCATCTATTCACAAAACATTATCAGGGCTATAAATACACAGATATGCAAAAAAGCTGAAACTCATCACCAGCCTTTTACCCAAATACAAGAGTAAAGGTGGCCATTCATGGTACAATTTTTCCCTTTTTTTTCGATTAAACAATTTAGTTTGATTATTCTGTTAGATCGAATATAAAGATTTTTCCAGCATGTCCGATCAGATTTTTCTCAAAAAAAACAGGATAATCGTTTTAATTTCTTGATTGACAAAAAAAAATATTTTCAACTTTCATTCGATTCGATCATTTAGATTGAATAAAACGGGAAAATCAAACTTTTTTTATTATATTGTGTATGGGCACCATAATACAGATTTGGCAAGGTTTGCTTATTTTTCAGGGAATTCCATTGTGAGCTGTTGGCAATAAGATCTCTCTAGCATATTGCCTAGTGAGAACACATAACCCGCAGTCCAGCTCCAGGACAGTCATTGGAACAGGAGAACTTGACAGCGCTTCCTAATACAGGCTGCATATACAGTTGACCAGCTGCATAGATGTGCAGAGCCCACACATGGGCAGATTACACAACTTGCATTCAAAACAGATGCAGCAAAGGAGGACGCTGGCTTCAAGGACAGCCTGTGCACATATTGTTCAATACTAGACTATTCCACGATGATGACGTGCCCTCTCGGAAGAGACCTAACCACTAGTTAAAACATTTGTATTCAAGGTGTGTAATTTAAGTCTCTGTGGGTCGGTGCCAATCATTAGGACAGTAGGCAAGATACTGCAAATTATCATTAAAACTGCTTTCTGCGCATTTATATAAATCAAATGTTAAAGAAAATGGTTTGTAAAGGTCTAACAAAAGTGCCAGTATGACCCACACCTCTGCTTTATTTAATATTGTTAAAAAATGTGCTGGGAACAGCTAGTTGGCAAGTATAGAACTTACATATATTCATTATATAGCTATAAAAATTGCTTAACCTCCCTGATACTGACGCTAGCCGCTGCAGGGGATCACATCGCCCCGGGAGGATTAAAAAAAAAACTTAGCTAACAGTATATATCCAAAATTGTTAACATTTACATTTTTTTCCATCAATTAAAATAACATGTCCTTAGTCAGTTTCTGCTTTTTTGAAATGTCTGCACATAGCTTGCATGGTTTGGGAAAGGTTGTCACACGCATTCATTCAAAAATGGCAGCAGGAAATTTGCGTGCATGGCAAAGCCAAAAAAATGGCTTACCCTGCTCCTGCAATAGTCCCGGCGGCATTAATTACTATTACTCCTCCAATCCACCATGGACACCAGGGAAAGATGTAATTCACTGCCAGCTATTGCTGGCACCCGAATTACACTGTTATAGTAATTTGGGCTCAGTCTTTTGACAATGTCCAAATTACTGTTTGAGCACCGCTATAGCTGTAATTCACATTACGGCATATGGCAACACATCGTGTGCCCAAATTTCCCTGCACCATTTGTGCCTGTCTCTGAGTTACACATCTATAGGGGAGTCTACGATGGACTCTACAGTATGTGGTAATTTAATAATCACACACCTCATACAACAGAAGATAAAAATCTGAAACAACATTTACCAAAATTCCTAACAATGTAAATGCTGATCAGGCAAAGGTTTATTGCTCAACAAAACCTGGAACTTTACTTTAACTACCAAAAAATAAATGAATAGAACAAAATAAAATAAAAAGCATGCCTTGCATCAGTATATTAGTTCTATGTTATTATTTGGCTCCAAACTGCAGGACAGCTTTATAAAGAAGGTATTGCAAAGGCTAATCACGTATTAAGTTGTGTGACACGAGGAGGCTTGTGCAGGCCAAGCAATCATTTATACTATGCTTGAAAAAGCAAGAGCACATATTATGTGATTTTATGCTGAAATATCATTTAGCTATATGAGGTGATCTTTGACCTTCCTCCTCCTTTCTGCTGCAGCAAGTGAGCCAAAAATGACAGTTCATCACTTTAATTCTAGCCATACAGACATCTACTAGAGCCATAGTATAGCATAACCTACGTGTCATAAACATTCAGGAGCCAGTTCAGGCACATGTCCACGCAGAGAGGAACGTTAACCAGGTTGTTGTGCTCTTGCTCCAGTCGATCATAAATTGTGGTCAAACAATTTATAATTTGAAGGATGTCCATAAGCTGGTCATTCTGCTTGAGGTTGTGCTGGTCCAAGGCATCACAGGCTGCAGACAAGCCCAGTAAATCCACTGCAAATAAAAAACACACAGTGTGTTATGTACCTTGCACATGAATGATGGAAGAAATAATGCAATAATACAGATACACACAAGCATGTGTGCATGGCATCTCTTGAGGTTTCAGGTATATACGGAGGAGTCAGGGAACAGTAATTGCTTATTTAATGTGTTCGGTCCCATAGGAGGCTAAGCATACTGCGAATAATTGTATGGAACCTCTCTAATTTCTAAGAGGCCAAGGCAGTGTACAAGGTTTGTTAATGCTTTGTTAACCAAGTGACTTTTTGTAAACTGTTTAATAAAACAATGCCTTAATAGCCTCTGCCGAACAAAACCCTGCAATTACAGAAAGGATATTTTCTATAGCAATGGGCTTCGGATAATATTTCAGAAATAGTTCTTGAGTATTCCGATTTTAATACAGACACCGAATTAAAGGCCAATTATCCAAACATTCAAGTTGTTAAATTCTGAAAGCATGCAGTATTTACTGTAAGTTACAAGTAACACTTCTAACCCTGCATTTTTCAAATTGTTTTATAATGGTTTATAGCTGCTGTTGACCACAGTTGTGTATCTATCCAAACATATATAAAACTCTTGTGGTTTTCTGCCTTCCTGTTCAAAAAGTCTGGTCATTCTAGTCCACTTCCTGTGAAGTAGAAGTCTACTGCAGGATATGACAGCATAGTGATTGACATACACTCCATGGCATGAAGCTAGTTATAGTAAACTGGCAGTCACTTTATTGAAAAATATATTTTCTCCACCAGTTTTCTTCTATACACTGTTTGTATTAATTTCCAAATCTAACCACTATTAGCATTTGCCTTGTCCAGTTATGTGTTTAGTTGGACTATGATGCCTCATGTATATCAGCATGTCCAAAACAGCACTATGTTACTATATCACCGTGGATCAGTGGGTAATGCAAAAACAAATCATGCAGTTATGTCCTTGAAGGCTATATGTGAACCCAGAATGGCTGTTTACATTATGTCTACAAGGGAATAAACAGCTTTCACCATTATCCTACAATGATACAATTATGCAATTCTTTCATAAAATCCTAGTGGGTCCCACTCAGTAGTTGACGAAAGCCTGGTATACACCTACAAATTTGGATATTACCACCTTCATGTAGTTTGAGGGCCAGCAGATTTTGAATACTATGGACAGATTGTGTAGGTAAACTCTCATACTACATGAAGGTGGTAAAATTGATTAGTGATTGGACAATCAAAATTGGATGTGTGTCCCAATCTTTAATGTATGCTTGCTCGCTCATCACTGCTTCTATAGGTTTACACTGGTAGTCATCTACTTAAGCAAGTCTTCATTCCACAGTAAGGAAACCAATGGGTGGCTATGGGCAAGTGGTCCCTAACCATAAGCAATGACAAGACTGAGCAGCCTAATTACATGCTGAATCTGTCATCGGCATGTGTCACTCGATTTAGTGCAGACAACAGACCTCTAAGAGCTACGGCTCTAAGAAAGGCTATACACACGATGGGTCAGATATGCTTTAAGTCTCGTACACACAATTAAAGTCAGCTGAGGCGGTCGATAGCGACCGAATCAACCTAAAATCTGGCATGTTCACAGAGGCCCCCGCTCCCCTACCCACAAGCGATCCACCCAGCGGATCAAGTCACTCCCAGCAGAAGGTGATTCTTTTGTGCAAGCCACTCCCGTGCCTAGCGCCTGAGAACATGCACGCGCAGCTCCGATGTCCCTCCGCCACTCCCCTGCATAGCAACAGAGCACGTGGTTAGCTACACAAATGACTTTGGGTCTGTACTGCCCCGGTCCAGTGATGTTGCCAGCAGGGATTGGGTCCCGATGAGCGACATTCATCAAAGGTGTGTACGAGCCTTTAAGCACTCAAGAGCATTTTTAGCAGAGACAAAGAAGATGAACAGTGCTACATTAGACATACATCTTGAAGACATCACGCAAAAGGAACGGCATAAATGACGAAAAAAAAAATCAGCTTCAAAATTGGCTGTAGATTTCTAAAATGTACAACAACTTGATTGCACGTTGTGATTTATTAATATATTCTGCAGATTGAGGTTCAGAGCTGTGAGCTCCTCTAACGCCCATTTTCTCTACTGGCTGTAAACAATTTACCCAACTGATGGCTCAGTAAATTCACTAATAAATGAGACCATGATAGTACGGAGACTCTGATTATCAAATGTTAAAAAATAATCAGACTGGTCTTGAACACACTGTGATGAGGAGAGCTGATTGATTTTTACGACATACAGAGCAATGGGTCAATTTAACTAAACATTCCAGAATTAATGCCCTCAGGAAATACATAAATCAGCAGGTCTAGATCTGTGTTTAAGTGACTCTTATAATTAAACCTGTTTTATCGAAGTGAGACAATACTAAGCACATACTAAGAGAAACTAAGACTTAGGTAGGCCCCACACTTATTCAGTGCAGAAAACTACTGCGGTTTTCCATGTGTAGTTTTTCATTTTATCAACCCGCATTTTGCTACATGAGTCACCGATGATAGCAGCTGATCTATGGCAATGGGAATCACACAAGTTCTGCAATTTTATCCTGATGACTGTTTTGGTTTTGGGTCCAAAATCGCATGGTGAACGTGACATCTCATTGAGTCATATTGTCATGTGAATTTGGATGTGGAGATGGCAAATATACAGTCATGATTTTGACTAAACACCACTGAAACTTGGTACAGTTTCCAAGAGAATCACGAATAGTAATTACAGCAGATTATTATTACGATGTAATTATTTAGCACGGACATGTTCTGTAGCATTTTACAGAGTACATAGTCATGTCATGAACTGACCCTCTGATGAGCTCAGTTTAATCGCTACCATAGTCATTGTGTATTGTCACTGCCAAAGCCAAAGGGTCCAATTTTGATTGACCAGTGACTGGCCAATTACCATTTCTTTGTATTGTGAGGACCAACAGATTTTGAGTACTTCTAATAGATGAAACTCTCATACTGTGTGCCACAAACACACTGCGCCACAGTCCAATGTCAATAGCTACTAAGGTCCAATTCGGGATCACTGCAGATTTTCCAAAGGAGATTTTTAAAATATAGTATATACTGCTGCGCTCTTTTCTCCAGATTCTGCAATGTAAAATGAGTGTACATAGGGTAATAACAGCTGAATAAGGCAGTCTCAAAGGTTCCCTCTATACCAGTTAAAGTGTCACTAGGTGCAGAAGAGCCACAAGCTCTCCCTTATGAACCAACGCTCTCCACCTGCAGAATTAGGTGGCTTCAATCTGGTGAGCAGCAACAGTGTGGGGGACTGGGAGTGGCATTACGGTGTGCTAATATCACATACACAAACCTCACTGGGAGCGTGCATTGGTATTATTTAAGTGTACTGTGGAAACAGTGCTACCCTATGTGGAAGATTTGTGTCTCTACAGATTGGATTTATACCAGGTCGATGAAGAGAGAAGATTCATCTACAGTATGCTATGTGTATGACCCACCTGAAAGCTGAGGTAGTGTAGTTTTGGTAGGCGTTGTTTCATAAGGGAGAGCTTGTAGCTTGTCTGCACTTAGTGACACTGTTAATATCACTTTCACGGGTATAGAGGAATCTGAACCTTTGAGACTGCCGCATTCAGCCGTTATTAACTTTTGTACAGTCATTTAACCTAAAACTATGCACACTGCTGACCATAGAAATCGGGCTTGGGCAACAATTTCAGACATGAGCGACATGCCCTGTTCAGAGCAAAGGGGAGGAAGTACGAAGATGTACGTAAGTGTGAAGGCCAGAATCAACAAAAGTCCTGGCACAAAATGGATGCTACTTTGCCACTGGGCCATAACAAGTGGGTTTATAAAATATAATAATGTAGTTATTTTTTCTGAGCCTGATTTATGCAGGTCAACACATATAATTTACCCCAACTCCTTCAATGTAGCACTCAGCATTTTTGCTGTTTGGTATCCAGGCTGAAATCGTGAGCTGGATGCACTCTACAGATTAGTCTTTTAAATGCCTTCATTAACACATGCTTAACCTAACCTTAATTATCCCCAAGCTATACATACCTAAGCAAGTTATCAGCTCGCCAACTTGCTCTTCCCGTTATTATGTGCAGATATTTTAATGAGAAATTAATTTTGAAAGGTCTCATATGTGTTGCTACCTCGAGTGATGGGTATTCCCTAGTAAATTGCACAGCTATTCTACATTATTATCAGCTGCTGACCAAACTTTACAGCTCAACAAGCATCAGCATGTTTTCTTCTCAGCTTTAATAAATGATTCACTGACAGTCATCTCCAACATAATATATTTTGTAAAGAAGGTAGATGTATAGACAGAGAAATAATTACATTCAGCACCTACGTAAAGAAGAAAGTCCTTCGTTGCCTCTTATTTCAAAGATAGTAATTCACATCACATACACAGAGCTGGGCAAATAGAAAGCGCCAGGGTAAAAATACACACAAACACACATCTAACATTTGGCTAAAGTTCTGCCTTTACCAGCATTATTTAGAAAAAAAAAAATGTATATTTTATTGCAATTATTGTCTGTTATAGAGAAACTTATATCCTGCCAATTGTGATATCACAAGAAATGAGAGAGAATTGCCCCAAATGTGCTCATGTCTGTGCTACAGATTCTGCTGGTGCCACTTATCAGGGCTCGTTTCCACTATCGCGAATCCGCATGCGTCCAACGCATGCGGATTCGCACATGTAATGCAAGTGGATGGGCCTGTTTCCACTGTAGCGTTGTTGATGTGCGTTTTTTTCAGCGGTGAAAAACACACAAAAGAGCCGCAGAATATGCCTGCGAGTGGAATGCATGCGAATCCCTTGCAATGTATTTAATAGGGAAATCGCATGCGTTTTCCCCATGCGTTTTTTGCCGCAAATTCGCATAGGTAGCAATTTAAATTCACACGTGACATGGTTAAAATCGCATATGCGAATTCGCTGCAAAATCCGCATGGGGAATCGCATCCGCATGTGATTTCATCAGCGGTGGAATCCGGGCGATTCCGCACCGCAATAGTGGAAACGAGCCCTCAGAGGTAAGGCAAGGGGAGGAGAATAATCAGTCATATCAGCAACACTCCCTATATTTACCAGCTTGTCTTCAGACAGTATTGCCTGTGTGTAAAGATACAGGACGACATTTTATTATCCAAATTGGAAGTCTTCTACTTAATGCCAGTGGATACCGATACCCGATTCACTAATGGATGCTCCAGAAATGGACATTAAGTTGGTGTTTATTAAAGTAATCTTGACGTAGACTAGCACAATACAAATTGAGTAGGATCACAGCCTACACACTATCAGGTTACATTTTTTTTTCTAGCAGCCCTCGAGTTTGGAGCAGGTGTAATGGAAAAGGGAGAAGAGTGAGCGGAGCTCTCCCTCCGTGACATGCAGTGAAGCTTTCCCTTACATTAGTAGACCAGCATGGGGGCCTTGAAGGTCATGGAGTAGGGACTACTTCCAGACACTGCTGGATTTCTTACTGACCTTAAAACACTCCTTTAAGCCTATGAGCATTTCAGTGTATGCTTTTCACCCTTCTCTTTTCATAACTAGGGTTATACAGGTGGCAGCCATTATTTCTGAGCTTAGTAGGAGGTTTTAGATCATGGGTGCGTTTGACATCAGCTACCCTCCCTCACAGGGCCATCATCTATGTTAAATCTCACACAAGCTGAGATCACCTCCCCTGTGACATCATCAGTAGCAGCCTGTGTTTTGTTTTTGTTCTTTATCTCCTCCAC
Organism: Hyperolius riggenbachi; assembly: GCF_040937935.1. NCBI lineage: Eukaryota > Metazoa > Chordata > Amphibia > Anura > Hyperoliidae > Hyperolius > Hyperolius riggenbachi. The sequence goes on from NC_090647.1 coordinate 233,084,459, forward strand.
CAGTTTTCTGGAAAAATCCCGGCAATTTGAAAGGAAGGGAGGGGTTCCTCCAATAAATGTAGAATATTTTATATTTTTCATCATGCAGCTAAAAAAAGGCTGCTAATTATCATTATAATTTAGAAAATAGATTTTATTTCTGAAATATTGTATTTTTAATTTGGGTCCACTTTAAGGCCCCTTGCACACTACATGCGATTTTGATTTGCGGTTTTTAATCGATTTTAACATGCGATTCCGATTTACGTTTTTTAATCTGTACTGCATGCTGCTATTTTTCTGCATTTTTCCTTTTTGTTTAAATAGCATCCAGGGAAAATCGGAATCACAAATCGGAATCGCAAATCGGATTTGCAGTGTGCAGGAAGCCTAAAAGGAATATGGAAGGAAACATCTTCATTCCCTTATAAACAATGCCAGTTGCCTGGCTGTTACGCTGATCATTTGACTTTAGTTGCTTAAAGAGAATCTGTACTCTAAAATTCCTACAATAAAAAGCATGCCATTCTATTTATTATGTTCTCCTGGGCCCCTCTGTGCTGTTTCTGCCACTCTCTAGTGCAATCCTGGCTTGTAATTGCCAGTTTTAGGCAGTGTTTACAAACAAAAGACATGGCTGCTAACCAGAGTGTGATAGGCTAAGAGGAGAGCTGGGAGAGGATGTGTAAAGCTTCTGCTCATCACAAGCAGTGTTGCACATTCCACACATTCCAGCCTGAGCTGACAGAGCAACGACAAAAAGGCTGCAGTATGCCAGAGCACATTAGAACAGATATAGGAACTTATAGGATAGAAGAAATAAGGCTCAAAATTTTGTTACAGAGTCTCTTTAAGAGATACACACCTGCAGCTAGTGGAGTCAGACCAGAGTCAATGCATCTGATCTGCATGCTCATTCTGGGCCAGCAACTTAAAGGGAACCTGAAGAGAAAGGCCTATGGATGCTTCTATCTTCATTCCATTATAAACAGTGCCAGTTGCTTGACTTAACTATGCTGATGCTCTGCCTGGTAGAATACTTTAAATCAATGACCTACAATGAGCATGCTGATCAGATGCTTTGACTCTGGTCTGACTCCACTTGCTACGTTTGCTGCTGGTGTGACTCAAAAACAACTAAAGCCAAAGAAACTGGCATTGTTTATAAGGGAATGATGGCAGCCTCTATATTTCCCTCACTTCAGGTTCCCTTTAAAATGCTAGAGGCAGAGCATCAACAGTCAGGCAACTGGCATTGTATTATAAGAGAATAAAATTAGCAGGTTCCGTACTCCTCTCACTTCAGGTTCCCTTTAATGGAAAAGATGGAAAGGCGCGGTTATCTTTATTTTCATGCTTGGATTTGGCTGTAAAGTACTCAGTGCCACTTAAAGACCTGGTATTATAACATTCTGGAGACCAAATTTTATTTATGAACAGATTGAGAAATTAGCCCAAAACAAACTCCTGGCTTCCTAAGAAAGCACCAGTGCGCATTTTCTTTGGAGTTTAAACCCTGTAAGAGGATCTGGTTAATTCTTTACACTATCAGAAAGAGCGGTCCTATTAAATCACGCAAGTCAAGCATGTAATCATAAATGTTTTGTATACAACAGAGAGACATGGCTGGTAAGCAGATGATATTCTCTTTCCTTGAGAGATTTTTGGTATTTTAATGAGTGCAAAACCATTAACGATACAGATAACCTGCACATTAGTCACAGTCATTAGTTCCTGCCACAGTAATCAAGCACAGCACAATATTAATATTTCTTGTAGGCAAGATAGGAACTTGAGGCGCACTACATCTAAATCAATAAAGAACACATTTTGTACTGCAATTAAGACAGAGCTAAAATCTACATAAATGTTAACTAGCAATGGCTTGTATGTACTTGTCACATGCTAATACATGTGCACATTTCAAGAAAACAACACTTGTTCATGATTATTCTCTTCAAAGCGGTATCATCAACCCCACTATGGAACAGACTGCTGCAAGGAAATAGGTTGCCTATAATACTTTTTGTTGTATTAGGTTTACTAAAGAAGAAAAAAGGCTTCTTTAAAAAGTCTTCTTTCATCAGGTAAAAATCCCATATCCAAAATGAATGTTTCTTATTGTTTAAGTCTCCAACTGTTGCAACAACTGGCAATTTTTGCAAACTAAAAAAAAATTATATATAAATACACCTGGCTAGTTTTTGTGACCACCAGGCTAGAGTTGTGTAGAGAAATTCTGGTCCTGCATTCTCTCATCTCGCAGCACCCGGCTACTTTTTCCTGCCACCCGGCTGGAATAAATTCTGGGGAGAACACTGTGCTGTATAGTCGAGATAATAACAATATGACTATTATTAGTCATAAATGGAGGAGAATGCAGCCGGCACCAGCACTATGGTGGAGGATATTAAGGGAAGCCATGATTGAGCTCTGAGTATGTGTAGGGCAGAGTATAGATAGGTTAGATGTCCAGTGAGCAACAGGATCCCGGCACTACTACAAGCTTCGGATAGTTACATCTTTTATTCAAAACAAATGCCAGTGCACAGTAGCAAACGATACAAAAAGCGAGAGCATACCAGACTTTCAGACTTCGGGTGAGGGAGGGGAGCCCGACGGCCATTTTGCATTGTGTGGCACTTCTTCTGAAGTGGTTGTTCACTGGACATTTGACAATTATAAGTCACCAAGTCTGAACTCTTCGTTTTGCTTTTGTAATGTAAAGCAATAGGAAAAAAAAATTCTCCCCACATGCTACCAGTTCAGCCAACAGGTGGCACTCTAAAAAACTAAAACATTTTTGTAATATTGCTAGTTATTTTAAAGATAGATTATTTATAAGACACAAGCCATTCACTTCCACAAAAAGTGGATACATACAGGCAAGTTGCCCAGCAGGGATTGTCCCAATCCCTTGGGTGACAGTGCAGAGCTGATGCTGTACAGATGCATCACAAGCAAATGTGTCTGTTGCTATGGGTGGGACAAGTGGTGAACGATGGAGCTGCTTACCATGGGTGGTTTGAGCATAGAGAACAATGCACTTGGGGTCACGAATGATCCGACATGCCCAATCTTTAGGAGAAGTTGAGCAGCTGCTGTAGACACACTGGATTTACTCTATATTCTCAGTCAGTTGGGTCTTTAGTGGCAGCTGCATGTGTAGCATGTCCAGCATGTGAAAGTAGCTTAAAAGTTGCTTAGGAAAGATGGGTTACACTTAACTAGCTCAATAAGGCCTGTTTCCACTACACGTGGATTCTGGATGCAGAAAAACTGACTCCAATGAATGCCTATGGGCCTGGCTGTTTCCACTAAATGCGATTTTTCTGATGCAGAATTACCATAGACATTCATTGGAGTTAGTTTTCTGCATCCAGAATCTGCGTGTAGTGGAAATAGGCCCTTAGGCTGGGTCCACACTAGACCCGGTTGCAGGACGGACACTGCAGTCCGGATCAGGGGAAGTACCCACCGTACTGCAAACTGATGAAAGTGCATCAGTTTTGCATCAGTTTTGTATCAGTTTCCGTTCAGGTTTTTCCCTGACAGAAAACGTCTCTATCATTAGGAAGGAGTGGGAGGATTTTTTGGGCCAATCATAAAGCTCAGGCTATCCGTTTTCACATCCGTTTTTTGCCTGTGAAGCTGGAGATGCGGTTTCTCATTGCTTTCACTACCCCTGCGTGTATCCGTGGTCCTGATCCGTTGCGTGAAAATGCAGCAGGTCCGGACCTTCCGTTCAGGTTTTGAAAACAGATCCCCGCAAACGCAGACGGATCCGTTTTTTACTTGGGTGAGGCTGGCTGCTATTTTAAACATTAGTATCCGGGACTCCGGACTCATCAGGTTTGAAAAACGCAGCCACGGATACGTTTCCGTACCTAGTGTGGACCAGCTCTTAGTGTTAGCTTGGCTGGAGGTCTGTAAAACCAGAGAAAGCATATTTTACCTTCAGCTTGCGCTATAATACATAGTGTAAACATAAAAAAAATGACACTGACATTTTGGAACACAGGAGCAGGCTGACTGCCTATGTACCTTTGCTACAACACAGGAATTCCACAAAACATGTATGTTTATCAGAGGATCTCACAAAAGCCTGGTTACATGAAGGTACGGATAATGTGGCTTTTTTAATATACATTTATTTGACTTAATAGATGAGTAATTAAAATAAATAGGTGGAAGGCGGACTCAAAACTTCCCTGTCCATCCTCTGCAATCTGCCTATTCATTGCAGTGTACAAAGTAGATGTTGAAAAATGAACGATGCATTTTTTACTATTCCATAAATAGCGTGATTGTATGTGTGAGCCGTTTCATTTTCCACTGGCTTAGGAGTGGTATTGTCAATGGATTTTCATACCCCATTTCACAAACATTATACAGCAATATGGAGCTTCAAGCAAGAAGAAAAAAAAAAGCTGATCTAATATGGGGACGATAAAATGATGAAGCCGCAATGGATTCTTTAGTCTGTTAACCGATCTCTCTAATTGGATAGTGAAAAATATGCTTTCCTGGAGAATCTATGAATAAAAAGTTCCCAGCTTATTATAAAGCCACACAGAACAAAAGCTAATTTGGGAGACTGCAAGGCATTGTCTCTTAATTTGCTGACAAATAAAACCTTAACCATGCTGAGATTCGTGCCTTGTCCAACATCAGCAAATCAAGGAAAGGCCTGTTTATCAGCAACATTCCCTATGGGTCGCACACAAACACTTCAGTCTAATACCAATTTATTAACCAGATTGGAATTGCTGTGTTGTCTTCAGAACACCTTTAACTCCAGGCTTTCAGCTAAATGCTTAGCTCCTCAGGGAATCAGGATCAATGGTAATTAAGTGAACCCCTCAAGCTTTTGGGTGGCAGTTCAATTATCTGCATGACTGCTGACAAACTTTTCACACTAATAGATAGCAACATCCTAAAAACAGTTAGAACACTTTATTCTAAGCCATCTGTCCTCCTGTGCTTCAAGATACAAGACGTAGCAGACGTGATTGCCACAAAATGGCACACAATCACGCACCTTTTTAGTCTGCAAACAAGGCAAACATACAATCATGCTCTTTCAGTACAAGAAGGGTTGTTAGCTGAAGGACATGTAGTGAAGTAAAAAGAATAGTACTTCCTGAGATGTGGACCAAGTCCAGCCAGTCTTTCAGCATTACCAAAGGTCTGTTTATAAATTAAGCAATGAATGTCAAAGAACAGCTGCTGTAAACTGTGCTACATAAAGGGTATGCAATATTTAATGTCCTTAAACAATTACAATTAACACCTCCAGCAGTGACAAGGAGGTTTTTATGCAATTTTCACAAAAATGAAAAATGCCTTTATAACAACAGTGGGTCAACAAACAACCCACTCATCGGTGTTCATATAATGCCTCCAAATTTCATTGTAGAGATTGGGGATCTCCATTGCTGCGTGCATGCTTTGCAAAAAAAAATTGCATTAAATTTGGTTTGTGCTGCTCACCCCTTGGTATTTGTTCATAATTTTCCCCTGTGAGCGTGCATAACCACGCCCACCTCTAGCACAGTTAAGCATATAAGTGAGTGGATTGCACATGTTCAGAGAGTTCATTTGGTAGCTAGTGAAAGGTGAGGTGTTTTTAATTTCCTTTTCTCCCATTTAGTTGACTCTTGGGTTTTTGGATTAGTTCCCACTAGACTGCTGATTAAAAAAAACTAGCATTGCATGGTTAGAGTAGGACTCACCAGATTGGGAACACTTTGGCGCAGTTGGTGAGCTTAAGCGCATTAAAGCGTAACCAGGAGCCCTTGTCACTGTTTTCCTGTTGTGTGCTGCAGTCCCTCTGTATTTATATATGTCTTGTGGAGATTGGGGATCTCCATTGCTGCGTGTATGCTTTGCAAAAACAATTGCATTAAATTTGGTTTGTGCTGCTCACCCCTTGGTATATATACTCATCCTGCTTATTTGCCTTTGTTGGCAAGTAAAGATATTGCTAATAGGTAAAATGTACAAAGCCCAAGAGAAAAGTCACACTTGGCCAATAAAGATAATTTTCCTTCAAGGCTTCTCCACCTGGATCGGTCTCACTTCAGGTGTCAGTGCAGTAGAGAGCATCTGAGCTCAAGTGTTGTTGTTGCCCCACCTCCTTACCTCATGAGACCATGCTCCCACCCACCTGATACTGCTTCTGTTCTTCCTATTAGTGCTTAGGCTACAGACGTAGGTGTCCACAATCTGCCATAGACCCTGAACAAGGATGCAGATCAGGCGCTCTGACTGAAGTATTTCTAGATTTGCTGCATGCTTAGTTTAGGTGTATGATTCAGACACTTCTGCAACCAAAGAGATCAGCTGGACTTACAGGCAACTGGTATTGTATAAAAGAAAATAAACTTGGCAGCCTCCTTACTCCTCTCTCTTCAGGTGTCCTTTAAATTTTAACTAGAGTCAAAATATCTTCTCTGCTTCAGTAGATTAGCCACATTATAAAATCTTTGAGAAACCGTAACTTTCTA